>NC_057735.1:17653428-17676467 GCF_004010195.1 Chiloscyllium plagiosum
CCCCTCATCATCCTCCTTCGTCACCTTTTCAAAGAATTCAATAAGGTTTGTGAGGCACGACTTGCCCTTCACAAAACCATGCTGACTATCCTTGATCACATTATTCCTATCTAGATGTGCATAAATCCTATCCCTTACAATTCTCTCTAAGACTTTGCCCACAACGGAAGTGAGACTCACCGGCCTATAGTTACTAGGGCTATCCCTACTCCCCTTTTTGAACAAGGGAACCACATTTGCTATCCTCCAGTCTTCTGGGACTACTCCTGTAGACAAAGAGGACATTAAAATCAAGGCAATTGGCTCTGCAATCTCCTCCCTTGCTTCCCAGAGAATCCTAGGATAAATGCCATCAGGCCCAGGGGACTTATCTATTTTCACCTTTTCCAGGATTTCCAACACCTCTTCTCTACATACCTCAAAGCCATCCATTCTACTTATTTGTGCTTCAGTATTCTCATCGACAACAATGCCCTGTTCCTGAGTGAATACTGAAGAAAAGTATTCATTCAGTGTCTCCGCAATCTCTTCTGCCTCCACACGCAACTTCCCCCTACTATCCTTGACTGGACCTATTCCTACCCTAGTCATTCTTTTATTCCTTACATACCTATAGAAAGCCTTAGGGTTTTCCCTAATCCTATCTACTAAGGACCTTTCATGTCCCCTCCTTTCTGCTTTTAGCTCTCTCTTCAGGTCCTTCCTGGCTACCCTATAACTCTCAATCGCCCCAATTGAACCTTCACGTCTCATCTTGAGATAGGCCGCCCTCTTCCATTTAACAAGGGATTCCAATTCCTTATTAAACCACGGCTCCCTCGCACGACCCTTTCCTCCCTGCCTGCTCGGTACGTAATTATCAAGGACACTCAGTAGTTGCCCCTTGAACAAGTTCCACATATCATTTATACTCTTGCCTTGGAGTCTACTTTTCCAAGCCACACATCCTAAGTCCTGCCTCACCGCATCATAATTTTCCTGACCCCAGCTATAACTCTTGCCCTGTAGTACACACTTATCCCTCTCCATCACGAGTGTAAAAATCACCGAATTATGGTCACTATCTCCAAAGTGCTCACCTACCTCTAATTCTAACACCTGGCCTGGTTCGTTACCCAGAACCAAATCCAGTATGGCCTCACCTCTTGTTGGCCTGTCTACATATTGTGTCAGGAAACTCTCCTGCACACATTGAACAAACACTGACCCATCTAACGAACTTGAGCTATAGCTTTCCCAATCAATATCAGGAAAGTTAAAGTCCCCCATAACAACCACCCTATTACTGTCACTCATCTCCTGAATCACCTTCCCTATCCTTTCTTCTACGTTTCTAGGACTATTGGGAGGCCTGTAAAAGACTCCTAACAGGGTGACCTCACCTTTCCTATTCCGAACCTCAGCCCAAACTACCTCAGATGGCAAGTCCTCATCCATCGTCATTTCCACCACTGTAATACTATCTTTGACAAGCAATGCCACACCTCCCCCTCTTTTACCCCCACCTCTGACCCTACTAAAACTTTTAAATCCTGGAACCTGCAACAGCCAATCCTGTCCCTGTTCTAGCCATGTCTCCGTAATAGCCACAACATCCAATTTGCGGTCTGATTCAGTGGGGCAATGGGGGAGGCTGAGGATGGACATGTCAGAAAGGGACTGGGAAGGGAAATTGAAATGGGCAGTGACTGGGAGGTCAGGCTGCCCTTACAGCCTTGGCTGAGATACTTGGCAAACCGTTCCTAGGTTTACGTTTGGTCTCACAAAAGTAGAGAAGACAGCATCGGGTGCACAGATGCAGTTAACTAGGTTGGAGGTGAGGCAGGTGAACCTCTGTTTCACCTGGAAGGATGTTTTGGAGTTAAATAGTGACCAGAGAGAAGGCAGCTGCTTTCCTTCAGCTAATGTCATGTAACTTATATATGCCTTGGAGGTAGACAGTGCTTTGATATGGCATATCATCCACATCCTACAGTGCAACAGTCGTTTTGCATGCACTGAGGTATTAGTCTGGATTATGTGCTCAGGTTTGGATTGGAAGTGGTGCACGTAACCTTCTGATCATAAGAGAGAATACTATCACTGAGCATTGCTATAATGCCATGAATTGTTACATATTCTGGTAAATCCAAGCCTTAAACTAACAAAGGACCCCAGTTTCTTCCGCAATCAATTCATTATTTAACTGGAATGCAATCTTGTTTTAGACAATGGCAAGGCAAGGTGCCTGCACGAATTAAGAGGTCATTGTGATCTAACTTTAAACGGAGAATGGTATGTGCCCGAACAGGTATAACATAACAATGAGTGTTTCAGTATCAGGGCTGCAAACTCACACAGGAGTCCATTATTTCAACATGAAAACAAGCATTTACAGGAATATAATTTAGAGAAGGAAGAAGGAAGGAAGAAAAGAAAGGAAATATGGTTATTTCTATCACACCTTTCACAAAGTTAGAATATGCCACAGAGCTTTTGACACTATAGCTTCTGAAATAGAGCCACATTGTTGTGATGCAGGAAACACAGCAATTTATTTACAAACAGCAATGAAACAATATTTTACTCTACACAGTGATATTAGTTGAGATTGTGGAAAATTCACATTTCGTCAGAAGTGTGCAAAGTTAGAGATGTAAAATGCAGTCAGGTTATGAAATGGGCATGGCTATGATAATAGCAAAAGGGAAAATTTGTGACAGGACAGACAGTGGGAGACAATAAATGACAAAAAAAGTTGTTAGGAGCAACTAATGAGTGTGGGAATGGGACATTTAAAGAAATAAAGATGGGCCCAGAGAATGGGTGCATTGAAGAATAATGAACAGCAAATATAAACAACAAAGCAAGATTAAAACTTAACCCCCTCAAAGAAAATGAGAAAAATTGGGAGTGACAGAGAACATGATTTTTAAATTGTTGAACTCAATGTTAAGTCCAGAATTGTGTAAAGCATTTAATCGAAAGAAGTGTCATTCTTAAAGCTTGCATTGATCTTCATGAGAACCTGCAATAGGTCAAAGACAGAGATCTTAGTGTGACAGCAGTTAAAAAGACAGGCCACTGGAAGCTTATGGTCATTTTTGTGGGCTTAGTCAAAATGTAGAGGAGACCACATTGTGAGTGGCGGATACAACAAGATTTAAATAAATACATGGAAAATGCTATTTCACTTGGCAGGAGTATTTGAGGCTTTTCATTAAATATATCTATTTAGGGGCAAATTTCCATTTTGTCTTAATGGCCTAATGGAAGAAAGACAACTTAAGCACTTTTCTCCAGAGAGATTTGTAATGAAAATGGTAGTGTTTATGATGTCATATTTGCATGTCAAGTGCAACAGCAACTTTCTTACAGCATCCAAAAATGATTTCATTTTTTCCCATGTTTTGTCCTCCTTTTGTCTTCTTTTCTGCAGATGTCCCTTTGAGTCATTATGTGTACAGTCCTGAGAATTGGTTTCACTAATCTCCTTGATGTGAAACAAAGCAAGAATAACTGAGGCTATGCTTCCCTCATTTTCCAGCAAATGTCACTGAATCTTAATTAAGTGTGGATTTTGAATAATAACATTTTTATCATAACCCAACGAGACAAAGCCAATTATAAAGAACCTTTGCAATGTTCTAACTAAGATCAGCTAATTAATTCAAACCACAAACTGGACCTTGGACCTCTTGATCTTTGAGACTAGAAGCATGAAATGTAAAAGAATACATTAGAAATTTATTAACTGTATTAGAATTTGTAAATGGATGCAAATTATTTCTGATTTGCAGATAAATTTCATAGTTTGTCATCTACTAACACCAAAATAAAGTCACAGAGTCATAGAGACATACAGCACGGAAACAGACCCTTCGGTCCAATTCATCCACGCCAACTAAATATCCCAACCTAACCTAGTCCCATTTGCCAGCATTTGGCCCATGTCCTTCTAAACCCTTCCTATTCGTTACATCTAAATGCCTTTTAAATGCTGCAATTGTACCAGCCTCCACCACTTCCTCTGGCAGATCATTTATACATGCACCACCCTCTGCATGAAAAGGTTTTCTCTTAGGTCCCTTTTATATTTTTCCACTCACACCCTAAACCCATGCCCTCTAGTTCTGGACGCCCCCACCCCAGGGAAAAGACTCTGTCTACTTATCCTATCCATGCCCCTCATGATTTTATAAACGTCTATAAAGTCACGCCTCAGCCTCCAACACTCCAGGGAAAACATCCCCAGCCTTTTCAGCCTCTCCCTGTAGCTCAAATCCTGATTACTGTATATTTTAATTAAATCTCATTTCTTTTTCGAAGTGTTCTTTTAGAAACAGGTGCATCTTCATTAAATCATTTGTAGTTCAAATCTGTTGCTGCTTTTTATTGTTTATTTTTCTTTAAATCATTAAAATTTTAAAAATTGATACAGTGCAGATTTTTATTGAGATCTTTGATATTTAAAATAAAGCAGAACAAAAAGAAAATTTGCAGGAATAAAACTTCTAAAGGTCATGTAGTATTTGCTCTGTCACAGAAGCACCTGAAATAGCTATCTGTTTTTTAAGTGGCAGAATTTCACTTGTGTACTTTGGACTAGAATCCTGTTGAAATTGTGAACTTACTGCCATCATCAGAATTTATCGCTTTCTGATTTCTTCTACAGTAAATTCCATTTTCAAAGTTTCCCTTTTTCTTTTGTTTGAAAGGAAAGAAAAATGCTTTATTGTATTTATTACAAGACGGTCTTTGCTGCACCAGACCCAGCCAAATCTCCCTTAAGTCGTTAAATAAAAAACCCTGACATAAACCTAACCCTAACCCTTTCCTGTAAGCTGGTGAGCTGACTAAATTTCTTTTTCCTATTAGACATGTTTTGAGCAATGCAGAGACAGGTTGGTCAGTGACAAGCCGAGCAGGACAGCAAAGTATCTGTCACAGTGGGGAAGATGCTGTTGCACTGTAACTCTAGGACTCAATCAAATCTAATGAGCAAGCTGTGAACAGAGAAACACACATCCTGAGACAACTCACCAGTTCTTTGGCCGTAGAAATATCCAACTGGCTGCATGAGTGATGGATTTTGAAGTTTTGAGTAGAAATATGCAAAAGAAGCCCAAGGCTGCCGCACCAGGATAGGTTTCATTGCTCATGATTTGTAAGGCTAAGAAAAAGATTCTAACTTCTACTGGCCCTTTCTAAAAATAACATAACAAGTAACACCTGAGACCCCTTTGGTTGTATTGCCAATGGATCTGGTCAAAGTGTACATCTGAGCAAAACTAAAATAGTTTTGTGAAGTTGGGTAGAATAATTGTAAATTGGGAGGAAGGAATTTAAAAATTGGTGTTTACAAAATTGTAAAATAGGGAAAATATTGCGTGGTCCCTTTTAAAAGATGGTGCTTTTTCTGTGCTTAGAGATTTAAAATAGATGTCTGTGATTAGCAGCTTGAAAGTTTGCAAGTATGCAGAGAGCCCAAGCTGAAACATTTGTATCAAACAACCACAGTTATCAAGCTAAGTGGCAGTCTTTACCAAGCCAACAGTCTTTTGAATTTAGCCAATCAATTTTAACTAGACACTTAGATACCAAAAACCTATTAAATTTAAATCTGATAGTTTTGACAACATAGGACCAATTCTATTGTAAGGAATATTGATATGCCATCAAGGATATAAAAGGAGACGGTTGGACCAAGACCTTAGAGCAAGTTTCTATCTACTTGAGCTAACAGCTCTCAGCCCTTGAGAGAGAAATGTTGGCTCTCACAGCCTCATCTATATCTTAGAGAAAACACCATCTAAATTACAATAGCTCCAATGACAGAGAAGGCATTCTTGACAGAAAAACTGATGGAGAAGGTATTCCTGACAGAACACTCAACAGACAAGGCACAGAACATTCTGGAAGACCTGTAACCTGGCTGTAATTTCAAAAGCCTAAATTCTATGTTTTTTTATACATGATTGGGACTTTTATTTATTATTGAAACAGCAAACAATTAGAATCTTGTTTTATTTGGGAATGGTTAGTAGATAGAAGGGATTTATTCAGTTTGTTAATAGTTTAGTTACATTGCTCACTGTATGAGTTAAATAAATAAGTTGTTACTTGTTGATTTTAAAGTGACTGTCAGGGATTTATTTTATTTAACGGCTAGAAGTCGCCGAGAAGCAGGTTACATCACTTTTTATACTCTATTCACAGATTATAGGGTGACGTGCTCCTCTTTGGGTGTTTTAGTTTTAGTTCTGTGGGGGTGAGGGGGGCATTGGGGAGAGGTCACCCTCCACTTTATAACAATAGCAGTCAGGATCTTCTGAACAAGGTTAGACTCAATATGACTTAGGATAATGATGCCATTTCAAGGCCTGCTGCAGATCATTTCATACCAATTTTGGCAGGCTAAAGTTAATCCCTTTGTTTTTAAAAGTTTGGATGCTATAATTACCAGTACAAATCATGTAAAGTAGATTAGTTTCAGTATGTAATTGCTAACACAGTGTTTACCCTTCTGTCTCACACATATCAAGTGAACGATTTCCTGATATGAGGCAGTTAAACTCTTCATACTGTGAAACTGCAAAGTCAAACATAAGTTTTACTGCACTATTCACGTTTCACTAGAGAAAAAAAATTGCATCTCAGTTATTTTCAAAGCCTATAGTGGGAAATTGTTGTGTAATAGCAAAAGAACAAAGAATCAATGGGTTCACACCGATTTTAAATAGATATATAGGTTTATGCAGCATCATGATCACATTAGATGGAACTTGCTGTACTAGTTCATAAATGGATGGTGTCTTTCAATGCTGAGTATTTCACTGTAGAAGCATTTGATGATATTGAAACTTTCTGTTCATTTTTTTAGTTTGCAAGTAAAATGCTAATGTATCAACAAAACCGGGATTAAATTTTGAATTGAAATTCAAATTGCTGGATTAAGTCATTTTCTAAGTACTTGTGATTTGAAATGGCAGTTTTGTGGCAATCAGACTATGCAGGCATTATTTATATACCTAGCGTCGTTATTTAGCAAAGCAAATAAAAAGTCAACCTGAATATTTTAATAAGTGTCTAACAAGTCAATTAAATGCATCACGATTAGTATGCTGGCTCAGAACTTCATACGAAGTGAGCAAGAATTTAAAATGGAGATACCAGTCAAACATCTGAGTGATCTTCCTTCCAATACGTATTCGAGCAAATGATATTTGGGGGTAGAAACCAGTGCACTGATTGTCTTGTCTCAATTCTTAATATCAGTCATGACATTGACATAATCTCCGATGGATGGATTTACCTGGCGCTGCTTTCTGCTCCTCAGTTAATGTGACTGGCGATTTGGTACACTGTAACTTTTATTCTGCTACTTTTTTTTCATTTTGCTACATTGATGCAGCTTGAAATGTGCCCCGACTTTGTTGTTGCTAGTTAGGCACATTTGCTCACGTCACGTTGACTTCACAAACTCTCAAATGTGGTTAAATGCAGTCAGCAAAGCCAATTTCTTGGTATTTTTTTTTGTCCAGAAACTACTTTGCTTGAACTTCAGCGTCGCGAAATCTATATTCGTCAAAAGCGTATGGCAAGTTTACAAACGAGGCCGCATGTTTGGAAGTGAAATTCTGACTGATGACCACAGGGTCACTGAAGGGGATCTCTAGAGGAGCCCTTTGATATGACCGCAACTTCACTCTGTACTGTAACCAAGGCTCCCAGGGGCTGCCGTGAGCCCCCAATCTGTTCTTTTCCCATTTAACACAAAAATTTTGATGTATTGTTTCATACAGAATCTGCCAGCACATTAAGTAATGAAGTAGAGGTGAGTCAGAAAGCCCGTTTAAGTACAAAGTATCTGCTTATGATGTGAACATTATAAAAAGTCTATAAAGCTGGGCCACATATATCACCAAAATCAAACGTTAATTTTCAGTGTTTTTTCGCGATTATCTCCGCTAATTTTCTTCGTAAAATGGTAGGTACCTGTAAGCTGACATGCTGTCCAACAGATGCTTTTGAAGTATCGATCTGCGAGATAGCTAAATGCGATTTTTGTTGACAACTGGCGATTCCAGGGTTGGGTTCAGGTCAGTACCGAGCGAGATAATCTCACTCCACTTCAGCCTCTTCACAACTGACTTTCAAGTTTCCATCTTTTGAGTGGTACAAGTCCGTCATCACGATCCTAATGAAATGGACCAGAGTTTTCTCCAGTGTTCTTTATCCCTCAAATAACATCAGATCATGGTCATTATCGCATTGCTGTTGTCGACAGCTGAGAGGAGTAAGATTTAAAAGCGATCTGAGGAACAACTTTTATTCACACAGAATGTCTTCAAATGTGGAAGAAACTGCCCGAGGAAGTGGTAGATGCAGGTACAGTTATAACGTTTAAAGTGCATTTGGACAGGTCCATGAATAGGAAAGTTAAAAATCACACAACACCAGGTTAGAGTCCAACAGGTTTAATTGGAAGCACTAGCTTTCGGAGCTAGTGATGAAGGAACACTTGATGAAGGAGCGGCGCTCCGAAAGCTAGTGTGCTTCCAATTAAACCAATTTTACTGCTCCTCGGATGCTGCCTGAACTGCTGTGCTTTTCCAGAATCTGGTTTCCAGCATCTGCAGTCATTGTTTTTACCTTCCAATTAAACCTGTTGGACCATAACCTGGTGTTGTGTGATTTTTAACTTTGTACACCCAGTCCAACTCCGGCATCTCCAAATCATGAATAGGAAAAGTTTAGAGGGATATGGATCAAATGTGGGCAAATGGGACTAGTTTAGTTTGGGAAATTTGGTCGGCATGTTACTGTGCTGTGTGACTCTATGACTCTGTGATGCTGTGACTTGACAGGTAGTGGGTCAGGTGGATAAAATGGTGAAAAAGGCCTTTAGTGGCGGAGGTTTGGTGCAGGGAGGTTATGTTGGGACTGGATAAGACACTGGTTAAGTAACAGGCAGAGCAATGTGTGCAGTTCTGGAACATGCATTCCAGGAGGATGTGACAGGAGAGGTGCAGAGGAGATTTACCAGGACATTGCTTGAGCAGAAGAATTTTAGTTGTGAAGAAAGATTGGACAGACTGGGGTCGTTTTCCTCAGAGGGGAGACTGAGATAGAACATGATTGATTTATATAAAATTATGAGAGGCATAAACAGGAAGCAACTTGGTGGAGGGATCAATGATTGGGGCGTAGATTTAAGGTAAGGGGAAGGAGGTTTATCACATCATTACTTTTAAGATATATTTAGATGTGCACTTGTGATACCATGGTATACAAGGCAATGAGTCAATTGCCTGAGAAGGGGATTAGAATTGTTAGGTGGTTGCTTTTGACCAGCACAAACTTGATGGGTTTCAGGGCTGTTTTCTGTGCTGTAGACCTCTATGACTCAATGAGAGTTGGTGAACAAACTCATGGGCTTCATGATGTTAATAAATAATTTTCAGCAGGTTCATCAAGTGAACAATACTTGCGGCCAAAGTTTACAGGCCAGTAGGAATATTAGTAGGGTGCAGGGGTGGAGAGTCTCATCTAGTTTTCCAGGGAATCTGGGGAGAATTTCTGTAGTGCATCTTGTAGATGCTACAAATTTCAGCTATTGAGTGTTGGTGGTGGAGGGAGTAGATGTTTGTGGATGTGGTGCCAATTAAGTGGGCTGTTTTGTCTTGCTTGATGTTCTTTAGGATCAAGTGGGGGTTTCCCTCCTCATAAGCACACACATTTAGCTCTAAGCCAAAAAAAAAACGGATCAATTCTAAACTCCTTGTAGAGATGGATAATTGTACTGAAATTGAAAAGAAAACTCAAGAGCTAGGATATTCTGTTATTGTTCTGTAATAAGACCCTAAAATCGAACAAGTGATGACTTTACCGAGTGCAGCATGCACTGTTTTAGCCCTTGGGACCACCTTTAAACTGTGCTCAGTGTCTATCAAACATGTCTGGGTCTGTACCCACAAATGTGGAGTTCCATTTATCTACATAAAGACCTGTCACCATCTTTTTGCAGGGTTCTGCACATCAAAAGGACGTGTCAAATCCTTTTCCATTCTTTATTATAAACTTCACTGTAGAACGAAGCAAATGGACAATCATATGCATCATCACAGATGGTACCATGAGGTGAGCATCATTAGGTTGCTCTAGTGCTTATGTTTGTGTTGAAATCAATCATGAAATCATATTGGGTGAGCCTGCAACAGACGTGCAGTGAGAGATGCAAGAATTATGCTGCATTAGGCAACAGCTTAGTTCCAAAGTTTGAAATTACTATTCAGTATAATACACACTATATCATACAGAAATATTTGATATATGTTTATTTGCTATCTCTTCACCCTTATCACAGGTATTTGTTTTTAATTTTTTTTGTTCATTCATGAGATGTGGACTTCACTGGCTAGTCCAGTATTTATTGTCTGTGCCTTTTTGCCCTTGATGAATGGTGAGCTACCATTTTGGTGAGCAGTCCCTGTGCTGTAGATACATTCACAATGTCCTTAGGAAAGGAAATCCAGGATTTTGACACATCAACACTGAAAGAATGCCAATATATTCCCAAGTCTGGATAGTGAATGACTTGGAGGGAACATGCAGGCGGTGATATTCCCATATATCTGCTGCCCTTGTCCTTCCACATGGAAGTGGTCATGGGTTTGGAAGGTGCTGTCTAAAGATCTTTGGTGAATTTATGCAGTGCATGTTGTAGGTAACACATATTGCTTCTAGACTGTTGGAGTAAATAAATGTTTGTAGATAGTGTGCCAATTGAGTGGGTGTCTTTGTTTTGGATGTTGTCACTCATCCAGGGAAGAGGGGAGCATTCCATCACATTCCTGACTTGTGCCTTGAGGACATTGGTCAGGCTTTGTCAAATCAGACATGAGTTACTTGCTGCAGTACTCCTAGCCTCTGATTTGTTCTTGTTTCCGCTGTATTTACATGATGAGTCCAGTTCAGTTTGTGGCCAGTTGTAATCATCTGGTTGCTGATGGTAGGAAATTTAGTGATGGCGATACCATTGAATGTGAATGGGGCAATGGTTAGATTTCCTCTTGTTAGAAATGGTCTTTTCCTAGCATTTGTGTGGTGCAAATGTTACTTACACAAACTGGACATTTTTATACACTTGTGACTGTGTGGCCAAATTCCAGCCCAACTCCATTTACAAGTTTGCTGATGATGTCACCGTTGTAGATTGTATCTCAAACAACAACGAGACAGAATGCAGGAAAGGTATTGAGTGTTTAGCGGCATGATGTAAAGACAACAATCTCACAAACAATGCCAGCAAAGTGAAGGAGCTAGTCACCGACTTAAGGAAGCAGAGTGGAACGCACCCTGGGGTGGATATGGCTGAAGTGGTCAAGTTCCTGGGAGTGATGATCACCAACAATCTGTCCTGTTCCACCCATGTTAACACTACAGTCAAGAAAGCACAGCAATGTCTCTGCTACCTCAGGAAGCTAAGGAAATTTGGCATGTCCACAAGGATTCTTACCAATTTTTATTGATGCACCTTAGAAAGCACCATAGAAAGCATCAAAGCATGGTGTGGCAACTGCTGTTCTCAAGACATCAAGAAACTATAGAGTCATGAACACAGCCCAGTCCATCAAGCAAACACATCTTCCAACCATTGACTCCATCTATACTTCCCACTGGCTCGGGAAAGCAACCAAAATAATTAAAGACTCCTCCCACACTGGTTATGCTCTCTTCCATCAGACCGAAGATATAAAAGTTAGACTGCATGTATGAATAGGTTCAAGGAACACCTTCTTCCTGCTGTTGTGAGACTTTTGAGTGGACCTCTCAATATTAATTTTGATCCCTGTCTATGACTTCTCTGTAGCTGCAACACTGTGTACTACACTCTATTCTGCTGGAGTCGAGAGTGTGGTGCTAGAAAAGCACAGCAGGTCAGGCAGCATCCGAGGAGCTGGAGAATTAGCATTTCGGGCATAAGCCCTTCATCAGGAATTCCTTCATCAATTCTCCTGCCTCTTGGATGGTGCCTGACCTGCTGTGCTTTTCCAGCACCACACTCTCGACTCTGATCTCCACCATCAGCAGTCCTCATTTTCTCCTACTCTATTCTGCTATCCTGATACACTTTGTATGGTATGATGTGCCTGTATAGTTCACACAAAACATTTTTCACTGTATCTTAGTACATGTGACAACAATAAATCAATCAATCAACATTGTCCAGGTATTTTTACATTTGTATATAGATTCTTTCTGTATTTGAGGAGTCACAAGTGGTACTGAACTTTCTGTAGTCGTCAGTGAAATCCTCACTTTTGATGTTTTAATGGAGGATAAGTCATTGATCAAAAAGCTGAAAATGGGCCTCGGACACTACCCTGAGGAGCTCCTGAAGTTGTGATGACAACAAACACAACCATCTTCCTTTGTGTCTGACATGACACCAACCAGTGGAGAGTTTTCCCCCTAATTTCAACTGACTCCAGTTTTGCTTGGGCTTCTTAATTTCAAATCATTCAAATGCAGCCATTTTTAGTTAATTATTTGTAATTATCTGAAGGTTCTGTTAAAATAGAAGATAAGGGAATGATTTAAAATGCATTAGTCTTCATCCCTATTTTGCCAATGGGAAAAGTTTAGATGGAACCTTAGAGCAGAGCCATCTGCTGGGCTGGTTAATAATTGACTGGATGGGCTTCAGAGGCAGGGTGGTCAGAACAACAGTAATCAAAGGCAAGTCTGTAAAAGTACTGTAAATGTACTTTTTCCACTTACTTCTTAATTTGAGGCAAGTACCCCAGTGAGAGTGTTTTCTTACATGTGTTATGCTTCAGTCCATGTCAGCATACAGTGATGTTATAATCAAATGCACTTGGTTTAGTTTGAACTACATCCTGACATCCGGCAATGAGATGGGCAGTTGAAGAGGTAACATTCTTGGAATCTTACATTAGTCAGAATTGCATATTTTAAAATAAGAAGCATGTCACTTTTATATTTTCCTATAGAGTAGGCTATCTTTATTCTGACAGAAGCTTCACCTGGTTCACCTCTGACTCTTCCTTCCCTTTTTTAACTTCTCTATCTCTGTCTGTGGAATAGGTTGCCAAGCAATGTTTACATTGAACCCAGTAACTCCTGCAGTGACCTTGATTATTACACTGCCTCCCATTGTTGTAAGGCTACAGTTCCCACCCCAATTAAATATATTGTTTGCTCCTCCCTCTTTTATACCAAAACTGCACCTTCCCATGCAAGTGCAGGAGATAGAATAGCTGCTTCTTCACCTCCTCCCTTACTGTGATCCAGGGTCCCAAGCGCTCCTGCCAGGTGAAACAGTGATTTACTTGTACTTCTTTCAGTTTGGTGCTGTTTTTTGATCCTGATAGTGCAGTCTCTCCTACACAAGGGATTGTGCGACTTTATTCAATTCATTTGTGGGACGTGGATATCGCTTGCTGGGCCAGCATTTGTTGCACATCAGGTGGAAGTGACAGCTCTTGATATCAAGGCCACACATGACTGAGTGTGGCATCAAGGAGCCCGAGCAAAACTGGAGCCAAAGGGAATTAGGGAGTATCACCTGGCACATAGGAAAATATTTGTGTTGTTGGAGGTCCGTCTCAGCTCCAGAGCATCTCTGCAGGAGTTCCTCAGAGTAATGTCCTAGACCCAAATATCTTCAGCTGATTCGTCAATGACTTTCCCTCCATCATATGGTCAGAATTGGGGATGTTCACCAATGATTCCACAATGTCCAGCATTGTTTGCAGCTTCTCAGGTACTAAAGAAACCCATGTTCAAATACAACACCTAGACAACATTCAGGCTCAGCCTAAAATATGACAGATAACATTCACAAATTCCAAGCAATCACCATCTCCAATAAGAGGCAATCTAACCAGCAGACTCTGACATTTAAAAGTGCTACCATCACTCATTCTCCCACTATCAACTTCCTGGAGGGTAACATTCACCAGAAACTCAACTGGACTCACCTCATAAATACAGTGGCTACAAGAGCAGGTCAGAGGCTAGAAATAGAGTTGTTCAGAGCTGCATTCATCCAGCCAAGTGAGGGGTATTCCATTATATTGCTGACTTGTGCCTTGTAGATGATGGACATGTTTTCGGGAGAAAGGAGGTGAGTTATTCACTGCAATATTCCTAGTATCTCACCTCTTGTAACCATATTATTTAAATGGATAGTCCATTTCAGTTTATGATCAATGGTAACCCCACAATGTTAATAGTAGAAGATCCAGCAATGGTAATGACATTAAATGTTAAGGGTTATTGAAGCAGCTAAAGATGGTTGGACCTAGGTCACCACCCTAAGGAACTCTTGCAAAGATATCCTGGAACTAAAATGGATCTTCCTTTGTACTCGGCACTACTCCAGCTAGCAGAGAGTTCCTTGAATCCTATTGACTCCTGCTTTGCTCAGGCTCTCCTCTGTCACACTTGGTCAAACACAGCTTTGACATCAACGGCAATCATTCTCACCTCACCTCTAGTATTCATATCCTTTTTCCAAGCTTGAGCTAAGGCTGCAATGAGGTCAGGATTTGAATGGACCCTGGCTGAAACCAAACTGAGCCTCAGTGAGCAGGTCATTGCAATGCTGCTTGATCGCGTTGTTTATAACATCTTCCATCACTTTACTGATGATCGAGAGTAAACTGATGGGGTGGTAATTGGCCAGGTTGGATTTGTCCTGGTTTTTGTGTTTGGGAACCACCTGGGCAGTTTTCCAATGGTTGAGTAGATGCCAGGGTTATAACTGGCTGGGGGTCTGACAAGTTCTGGAGGACAGGTCTATTGCTAGAATGTTAGCAGAGCCCACAGCCTTCACAATGTCCAGTTCATCCAACTGTTTCTTGATATCATGTAGAGTGAAGCAAATTGGCTAAAGATTGGCATCTGTAATGCTGGGGACCTCTGATGGTGGCGAAGGTGGATCATCCACTTGGCACTTCTGGCTGAAGATTGTTGCAAATGATTTTGCTTAATCTTTTGCACTGTTTTGCTATGCTCCCCATCACTGTAGAGAGAATATTCATGGAGCTTCCTCCTCTCGTGAGTTGTTTCATTATCCACCACCAGGCTGTGCCAAGCGCTATGTTCAGTTTGATTCTGAATTTCTAGTTGCTTTCCATTTTAAATTTCTATCCCTCTCGCTTACATTTCAATCATCAAACCCCTTCATTGTTACAATGAAGCTTAAGTAATTTAAGAAACAACACCATAATTTTTGATTATGTATTTTATAAACATCTGAAGACAATAACATGTTGATTAATTTCCGATTGTTCTATTTTTTTTCCAAAGAACTTGATGCTGATAATGATTTTGTTATGCATTTAATCTCCCATAACTTTCATCCCATCAAAGACAGCCCCTTTTGTTCCTTTCTCCTCATACCTCTTTCCCTCTTATGTTTTTATTAAACCTGTTGCATCCATAACATTTTCCAGTTCTGATAAAGGCCAGAGATCTGAAATGTCAAGCAGAATCTATCCCTCCTAAAAGGTGGTGGAGAAGGTGATTTGAGGGGAATTTTATTGGGTAGGTTGGTTGGGGAGATGTCTGCTGCCTTCCCACCCCACTGCATCTCTGAGGTCTGGGCGAGAAGGCCCAAGCTTCTCGGACCTGCTCCATTGCTAATTGATTTGATTAATGACCACTGTCCCCTGGGATTGAAGTTATTTCATCTCCAAGCAGATCAAGAAAGAATTGGTAAACTGGTGTAGGCAGACATCAGTTTGATGGATGGGAGAGGGGGCTTCAATATATGGTAATCTCTGCAAGTTCAAGGGCCTAGTGATGCCCCTGTCCAGTTCTCCCCAGAATCCACCCCCTTGCCCATCAAACTGCACCGATCTTTGCCAGCAGTGCTATCTGGGAGTCAGTTGGTTGCTGCTTCTGCCATGGTGGTGCCAGGTCCTGGTGCTCCCAGCTCCCTAATTAGCCAGCCACTTTATGCGAGTGGAATGTCCTGTTCTAGGATTCTAATTCTGACAGAAAACCCAGCATTTGCCTCATTGCTGGAAGATCCAGCTCACTTCCTTATCCTAATCATTGAATGGTAGACTTGATGTGGTGAATGAACAATTCCTGCTCCTATGTCTCTGGGTCATGGGTGTCTCACTGGGAAACTCTGCCTCTTTCGCACTTCACTTAAAAATGTGAATATCCCAGCCATTATCTGTTCCTCTCTCTGTGGACGCTGTCTGGACTGCTGTGCATTTCCAGTACTTGTAATTCCATTCTTGCACATGTCTTCTTGATGTTTGAACAGATTGTTTGTTAACAACTGGTGTATTTAATGTCCTCTCACCAATCAGAATCTGAGATACAGCTATATTATCAGATTGACAATGTGGTGTTATTGCAAGCTTTAAATTCTTGCCAACTTTGCTTGGTATGAGCTGGTCAGAAACGTGCCTGAGGCAATAGGAGAAATTAAATCATCATCTTGAATCCGCCATTTCATCATAGTTCAAAGATGTTCAATGGACTCTGTTAAAATCTGTCAATATTCCAGTTTAAGATGTCAGTTTATGAACATGTTGTTTTGTGAAAATTTATCAGAATAGAAGAATATTTAGCAGTGTTGATTTGTGGTGTACATGATGTTGAACCTATTTAGAACTGGTCTAGCTAGCTTCTTTGTTGCATTCCATTCCATAGAAATGATTTAAAGCATTCTTGAAGCATGTGCCATGACCATAATTCACATGAATATCTCATCACTGGCAGAACACAATGCAGTTAGTCAGAAAGAGAAAAAATAAAGACCCGCAGGTGTTGTGGATTTGAAACAAAAACAGAAAATGCTGGAGAAACTCACCAGGTCTGGCATTTGTGGAAAAAAGCAGAGACAACATTTTGGGCCTGAAGAAGGGTCCCTGGAGCTGAAATGTTGACTTTTTTTTCTCTCCACAGATGTTGTCAGATCTGTTCTGTTTCTGCAGAAATTCTTTTTGTTTTGGTTAGCTGGAAATTCTGTAATGCCAGGTTTAAAGCCTGTATGTTTAATATGAGAAATCTTACAGAAAATTTCTTTTAACTAAATTCAGTACTTAAAGAAAAAAAAATTAGAAACATATTTATTAACTGCATACATATTATTACTTTAATTATGAGTTGTTTATTGACATTTTCTGTTGTAATGCTTCATAATTTAAACTGCTCCATGCACTATTTGCAAGGTGTTAAATGCTGCTTTTTCTAATGATTCATTATCTAGCCATTCATTATCTAGCTCCATGAATGTAATACTCCAGGCATTACATTATACTATTGAAGTTAATAAACATTTTTGACCATATCAACATACTCTAAAAAGTTGTTTTTGTTTTCAGAAGATATTTTAAGCAATCATCAGAGCAGCAATCCACAAAGAAACTGAATTTATACATTTCCAAAACTATGATGGTAATACAATAAAAGATCCAAAAGTTCATTATTTTATATGAGAAGGAACACAATAATGAAAAACTGCAAAATAAAGATTTGGAAATTTTACTGTGTGGGACATAGTAGCAGTTTGTAGGGGAAAATATTAAAAATTACATTGTGATCAGAATTTTTGAAAACTAGAAAATATATTAGTCATGTATGTAAACTGTTTATATTCTCTCTTTTAAGTCATTTTCACCCAAATTTTCTCATTTTTCACCTTAGTTCTTAAAAAAATGTATTTGATATGAACAACAATGTTGTTTATTTAAAAGGCTATTTCATCAGTCTTTTTCAAGGATGAGATAACACCAACCGAAGCCATGATGATCTTGCCTGTGCCCATGTCCCCTATGTTTATCCCCTGATTTCTTTCTGCAGCTTTTGATTTATGATCATGTAATGAATATAGTAAGGGATTGCATGTAGTTTCTGGCACTAAATTATTGTTGAAAGACCCATTGTGCAGAAGCGCGTTAATCTACGAATGGTCAAAGAAGAATTGTTATTGGTCAATATTTGTATTACTTATACTGGTATTTCAAAACAAGAAATTTACTGATTACTTTAGATGTGAAAATGAATAAAGTTCAATGCAATATTTATGAAACATCTAAACACCTTATGGGCGACACGGTGGCTCAGTGGTTAGCACTGCTGCCTCACAGCGCCGGAGACCCGGGTTCAATTCCCGACTCAGGCGACTGACTGTGTGGAGTTTGCACGTTCTCCCCGTGTCTGCGTGGGTTTCCTCTGGGTGCTCCGGTTTCCTCCCACAGTCCAAAGATGTGCAGGTCAGGTGAATTGGCCATGCTAAATTGCCCGTAGTGTTAGGTAAGGGGTAAATGTAGGGGTATGGGTGGGTTGCGCTTCGGCGGGGCGGTGTGGACTTGTTGGGCCGAAGGGCCTGTTTCCACACTGTAATATGATCTAAAAAAAAACCTTCAGTACCATCGAGCATTTTGATTCAAAATTTATCCTCTAGTTGTTCACCAAATATATTTAATAAATAGTTGAGCTTTGAAGTTTGGAAAAATACATTTTTGTCCCATGTTAGTTTTTAATTAACTAATATTAACCTTCCTTTCCTAAATTAGAGAGGAGAATAACAACTAGATTTCTCACTCCTGCCAACTATCCAAAGATCCCTGCTCCATGCTCACATTAGTAGTATCAATTCACGGCTGGATTAGGATCTGAGAGAGGGCAATGATGTGGAATTTTACACATGAATGGTGGTCACTTTGGTAATGTATTGCTTGTTGAACAAAAGCGAGCAAGTGTCAACAGTTTCTTAAGAGGAACCAGGGAGGAAATTGATGGAGGGGAGAAAGTTAGAGAACCATTGCTGTAACAAGAAGTCAGACATTATGGGATGAAAATAGAACATCATGGAGTAATAAATGCATCTGACTAAAACTGTCACATTTTAAAATTATATATTTCTGATCAATTTCAGGCAGCTACACCCCAGCTAAGGATCCCCAGTGCCGACACAATAAAGGACAAATGTCAGAATAGTATCACTATTAACCATCTAACCAGTTGCTTTGACAAATCCCCAAAAATATTGCCGCCATTGCTGAAACGAAATCCTATTCTCTCGCAGTTCTTTTCTCCTAAGCAGACATATAAAAGGAAAGTGGTATCTGATTCTACAGTTTTATAATGTTATGAATGTGGAAGAATGGACATTATCAACATATTTCCATTAAAGACATAAAGAAAATATGACTGCAGGGCTAATCCCTTTCAGAATACCACACACAAGAAGGAAAATGTGAGCAGACCTCGTATAAGTATTGTGTGATTCAGATGGCTGCAGTAATAAAAGTCAGGAATGTAAGAACAGCAGCACAGGTGTCCTTGTCTCGTATTACATTATCCTTGAAATTGTAGAAAACGTAGACATCCAATCCAATTATCAGCTGGTGGAGCATGTCCCTACTCCACTATGCAGCTGTCTGAGGCTATAATAAGAGAATCAGGAACTGCAATAATGCAGTGAAGGTGGAGTGATTAACATCTAACAAGATGGAAAACCAATGGTGTGGAATTGCACCAACCATTGGGCTACACAGATAAACAGAGTACACATAATCATAATGTAGACAAAGGTTGGAGTTTTAAATGCTTGTGATGGTTTCCCACTGTTGATGAATTTTACCATGATTTGTGTGGTTTTGTATGCCTCCGATAAAATAAAGTATCTTTGTAAAACTTTGTGGAAGCAATGTTTTTTTTAAATAAGGTTACCAAATTCCTGTTGCATATTAAAGATTCCATTGCATTATTCAGGATGATCTGATTAACAACTCATGCAATAACATTTACATATTAATAAAGCTAAGGTGATTTTGGGTACATTTCAATTGCATAATGTGATGATAGTTATAAAAACTGACCATAAATTTGTTGATTATCAATCAGTTCCAATGCCTGATTTTTAAATAATTGGACCAGTCATGCGCTAAAATGGTTATACAAAAAAACACTGACTTAAGATGTCCACAGTGATTACCCCATCACAGACTGAGCCAGTTCATCAAGAAACATCAGCTCGGATCTGCTGATCTGCTATCAGTGTGCATCTGCAGCCAGTTCGAACTGACCTCCAAAGCCCAGTTAAATCAAGGCAAGAGTGAGTCGATGTTCTTTGGGAACTGGGCTGACAGATCCTTTAGCCCTTTCACCATCAGGACAGATTACCTGAAGGTGCTGGGAATATGATCTGGAGGGGCCCAGGCGTGTACCAAACTTGTGAGGAGCATATTGCCAAATTGAGGCAGAATCTGGGCTTTCGGGAACACTGCTCCCTCTCCGTTACAGGTAAAAACCTGGTCATCAGGGGTGAGGCACCCTCTGTCATTGTATGTGGCGCAGGTCTGGCCCATTCCCACACTCTGTGCCATTGCAGTCACCCGCTGCAAGTCTAAGAAGTCTAAGATAGACCATGTCTACAGGGAGACAATGTACAAAACTCTGGATAATGGTTGGGATAAGAGCATACCCAACACCACCGACATCTTGATGGCCACTTTTGTGTTTGGCAGCATCAGGTTGTGCATAGACCTTTGGTATGCAAACACCAAGTAGCACTACTTACCTAGATTCTACTTGTCCCCGGTGTTATAGAGGAGAGACCTGGCCTTGTTGCCATTGAATGCTCCAAATAATTGGACCACCAGGTCTATCCTGTCCCTCATGGAGAAATTTGCAAAGAAAAGGGGCGGCATGGTGGCTCAGTGGTTAGCACTGCTGCCTCATGGCACCAGGGACCCAGGTTTGATTCCAGCCTTGGGCAACTGTCTGTGTGGAGTTTGCATGTTCTCCCTTTGTCTGTGTGGGTTTCCTCTGGAAGCTCCGGTTTCCTCCCACAGTCCAAAGATGTGCAGGTTAGGTGAATTAGCCATTCTAAATTGCCCAAAGCTTTAGGTGCATTAGTGGGTTATTCTTCGGATGGTTGGTTTGGTCTTGTTGGGCTGAAGGGCCTGTTTCCACACTGTAGGGAATCTAATCAAATCTAAAACACCTTTGATCACAAATACGTTAGGAAGTAGTCAGCACATAGTGTCCTCAAGATCCTGCGGGTAAAGGTGAGGGTGGATCCTGTCGAGTTGTTCCCTAAGCAGACTTGGTGTCCGAGATGGTCCAAGTGAATTTAATGTCAGGGTGGAAGGTGTTAGTGAAGTTGATGAACAGTTCCACTTCCTTGTGGGAACATGAGGTGGTGCTGATACAGTCATCAATGTAATGGAGGAAAAGAGGGGGGTGGTGCCAGTGTAACTGCGGAAGATGGACTGTTCCACGTATCCTACAAAGAGGCAGGCATAGCTGGGGCCCATGTGGATGCCAATAGCTACCTCTTTCGTCTGAAGGAAGTGGGAGGATTCGAAAGAGAAGTTGCTGAGGGTGAGGAACCAGTTCCATCAATTGAATGAGGGGGGGCTACTGGGTGGGTCGGCAAGGGAGGAAAAAATGGAATACTTGGAGGCCTTTGTCATGGCGGATGGATGTGTACAGGGATCGGAGGTCCATGGTGAAAATGAGGCATTGTGTGCCAGGGAATCAAATGGTTTAAAAGGGTTGGAGGACATGTGTGGTGTCCTGAATGTATGTGGGCAGTTTCTGGACCAAGGGGAACTGGACAGTGTCGAGATATGAGGAGATATGTTCCTCTGCTACATTGATGAACATATTGGCGCCACCTCATGTTCCCACGAGGAGGTTGAACAGTTCATCAATTTCACTAACACCTTTCACCCTGACCTTAAGTTCACCTGGACCATCTCGGACACCTCCCTCCCCTTCCTGGATCTCTCTGCCTCCATCTCCGGCAACTGACTCAACACGGACATCTATTTCAAACCCACCGACTTCCACAGCTACCTGGACTACACATCCTTCCACCCCCACTTCCGTAAAAATGCAATCCCTTCCTCCCAATTCCTCTGTGTCTGCGGTATCGACTACCAGGAGGAGCAATTCTACTCCAGAACATCCCAGATGGCCTCCTATTTAAAAGACCGCAATTTCCCCTCTGACGTGATCATCAATGTACTCCAGCATCTCCTCCACTTCCTGCACCTTCACCCTTGATCCCCACTCCTCTAATTGCAACAAGGATAGAAGCCCCCGGTCCTCATTTTCCACTCCACTAATCTCCAGATATAATGTTTTATCCTCTGCCATTTCCATCACATACAATCAGATCCCACCACCAGAGATATATTTCCCTCACCACTCCTATTTTCCTGCGCATCCAAACAAAATCATGTCTCACAAACTTGATTGAGTTTTTTGAAGAACTAGCAAAGAGGATTGATGAGGGCAGAGTGGTTGACATGATCTATGTGGACTTTATTCTGGATTAGTGGTGCTGGAAAAGCACAGCACTTCAGGCAGCATCCGAGGAGCAGTAGAATCGATGTTTCGGGCAATGGTATTCCTGATGAAGGGCTTTTGCCCAAAACATCGATTTTGCTGCTCCTCGGATGCTGCCTGAACTACTGTACTTTTCCAGCACCACTAATCCAGAATCTGGTTTCCAGTGTCTGCAGTCATTGTTTTTACCTATATGGACTTTAGTAAGGTGTTTGATAAGGTTCCCCATGTGAGACTGGTTAGCAAGGTTACTCACAGCACCTGGGTCCCAGGTTTGATTCCAGCCTCGGGTGACTGTCTGTGTGGAGTCATAGAGTCATAGAGATGTACAGCATGGAAACAGACCCTTCAGTCCAACCCATCCATGCCGACTAGATATCCCAACCCAATCTAGTCCCACCTGCCAGCACCCGGCCAATGTCCCTCCAAACCCTTCCTATTCATATACCCATCCAAATGCCTTGTAAATATTGCAATTGTACCAGCCTCCACCACTTCCTCTAGCAGCTCATTCCATACATGTACCACCCTCTGTGTGAAAATGTTGCCCCTTAGGTCTATTTTATATCTTTCCCCTCTCACCCTAAACCTATGCCTTCTAGTTCTGGACTCCCCAACCCCAGGGAAAAGTCTTTGCCTATTTACCCTATCCACGCCCCTCAAAATTTTGTAAACCTCTATGAGGTCTCCCCTCTGACGCA
>NC_057735.1:17676724-17696407 GCF_004010195.1 Chiloscyllium plagiosum
TCTTCGCTGTCCACTACACCTCCAATTTTGGTGTCATCTGCAAACTTACTAACTGTACCTCTTATGCTCGCATCCAAATAATTTATGTAAATGACAAAAAGTAGAGGACCCAGCACTGATCCTTGTGGCACTCCACTGGTCACAGGCCTCCAATCTGAAAAACAACCCTCCACCACCACCCTCTGTCTTCTACCTTTGAGCCAGTTCTGGAGTTTGCATATTTTCCCTGTGTCTACATGGGTTTCCTCCGGGTGCTCAGGTTTCCTCCCACAGTCCAAAGATGTGCAGGTCAGGTGAATTGGCCATGCTAAATTGCCCATAGTGTTAAGTTCATTAGTCAGAGGGAATTGGGTCTGGGTGGCTTACTCTTCGGAGGGTCGGTGTGGACATTTTGGGCCGAAGGGTCTGTTTCCACACTGTTGGGAATCTAATCTAAACTAGCCATTTGGATACAGAACTGGCTCAAACATAGAAAACAGAGGGTGATGGTGGAGGGTTGTTTTTCAGACTGGAGGCCTGTGACCAGTGGAGTGCCACAAGGATCGATGCTGGGTCCCTACATTTCGTCATTTATATAACTGATTTGGATGTGAGCAGAAGAGGTATAGTTAGTATGTTTGCAAAATTGGAGGTGTAGTGGAGGTGTAGCGAAGAAGGTTACCTCAAATTACAACAGGATCTTGATCAGATGGGCCAATGAGCTGAGAAGTGGCAGATGGAGTTTAATTTAGATAAACTTGAGGTGCTGCATTTTGGGAAAGCAAATCTTAGCAGGACATATATAGTTAATGGTAAGGTCCGAGGGAATGTTGCTGAACAAAGTGACCTTGGAGTGCAGGTGTCATCTGCTAGGATAATGAACAAGGCATTTGTTATGCTTTCCTTTATTGGTCAGCATATTGTGTACAGGAGTTGCGAGGTTATGATGCAGCTGTGCAGGAAATTGGTTAGGCTACTGTTGGAATATTGTGTGCAATTCTGGTCTCCTTCCTATCAGAAAGATGCTGTGAAACTTGAAAGGATTCAGAAAAGATTTACAAGGATGTTGCCAGGGTTGGAGGATTTGAGCTATAGCGAGAGGTGGAATAGGCTGGGGCTGTTTTCCCTGGAGCGCCGGAGGCTGAGCGGTGACCTTATAGAGATTTATAAAATCATGAGGGGCATGGATTGGATAAATAGACAAAGTCTCTGCCCTGGGGTCGGGGAGTCCAGAACTAGAGGCCATAGGTTCAAGGTGAGAGGGGAAAGGCATAAAAGAGACCTGTGGGGAAACTTCTTCACGCAGAGGGTGGTACATGTATGGAATGAGCTTTCAGAGGATGTGGTGGAGGCTGGTAGAATTGCAACATTTAAAAGACATCTAAATGGGTATATGTATAGGAAGGGTTTGGAGGGATATGGACCAGGTGCTGGCAGTTGGGACTAGATTGGGTTGGGATATCTGGTTGGCATGGACGGGTTGGACCGAAGAGTCTGTTTCCATGCTGTACATCTCTATGATTCTATGACCTCATCTACTGTGTCGGTTGCTCTCGATGTGGCGTCCTCTACAATGGGGATTCAGGACGCCAACTCATGGAATGTTTCAGGGAACACCTCTGGGATATACACACCAAACTACCCCACCGCCCTGTGGCTGACCACTTCAACTCCCCCTCCCACCCCACCATGGACATGCAAGTCCTGGGCCTCCTCCACTAGCTAATCCAAGCCACCCGATGCCTGGAGGAAGAATGCCTCATCTTCCGCCTTGGGACCCTTCAACCACACAGCATCAACTTCAACTTCACCAACTTCCTTATCTCCCCTTCTCTCACCTCATCCCAGATCCAACCCTCCAACTCGGCACCATGGTCTTGTCCTGTCCTACCTGTCTATCTTCCTTCCCACCTATCCACTCCACCCTCCCCTCCAACCTATCACCATCACCTCCCACCTGCATCTATCTATTGCCTTCCCAGCTACCTTCCCACACACCTACCCCCACCCTCCTATTTATGTTTCACACCCCCCTCCATCCAACATTCCTGATGAAGGGCTTATCTCCGGAATGCCGACTCACCTGCTCCTCAGATGCTGCCTGACCAGCTGTGCTTTTCCAGTGCTACATTTTTCAACTCTGATCTCCAGCATCTGCAGTCCTCACTTTCTTCTAGAGTAAGGAGTTCACCTCAACCAAGTGTTACCGACTGGCACATTCCAAGGTCTAGGACTACATGCTGCGGGACACTCTGAAGCTTGGGCCAGTCACTTCCAACGCACAGTGGACAAAGACCACCACGTAAAGTCTTTCTGCCAAAGTTAAATGGGGATCCGTTCTGTTATTGGACTGGCCTGTGCCTTGAATGTATGTAAACATAGTCTTAGATAAGACTATAAAATGGTCTTGGGTTTGTTTGTTCTAAGTATGTCAAGTCAGTTTGGAATTGAACTGCTCTAGTGACTACGTACAGAGGAACCTCGATTATCCGAACAACACAGGTGGGGAATATTTTATTCAGATAATCAAATGTTTAGATAATTGAATGTTTGGATGACACAGTTTAGCATCGGAACGTTGCGATCGGTTAATTGACTTTTGGATAATCGAGGTTCCTGTGGATGTATATAAAGATTTTTATGAATAAAGTATATTTTTGAAATAAAAAATCAATAAATATGACCAGACTGAACTGAAATTAACATTTCATCACATCTCGTGATGATTTGCACCTTCCTGGAAGTCCCATACCTGAGGATGGACGTTGGTTGCAGCTTGGAAAGGAAATGAAGTCAGAGGAATGATGGATTCATTAACAGCTGAACTGGAAGGTTTGCTGTCCCTCTTCCTGTTTGTCTCAGCTTCTCAAAAACAGTGACTGGCGATAGAACAAATTGTAGCAACATCTAATCACGGATATCTACATATTTTTGTGCCCCTTAGTCTACAAAACATCAAGTCGATAACTGTCGTTTCTGCTTAAACGCCTTAAGAATACTGAGGACTTTTTTAAAAACTGCTCATTTTTAATCTCTCTTTTTATTCTTTTCATTTACTTTTTCATTTTTAAACTTTATACTTGTGTTTGTGTATGTTTGATGTCACATTTTGTCATTTTTCTCAGCATTGCGAAGTATTAAAATTCCTTTTACTTTCACTCAATAAAACTTTGTAATTGACTCTTTAATTTTGAGAAGTACTCCATTTTGATTGAAGTGTGGTATAGCTGCATGCTAAGTAAATTAAAAATCCTTGTTGCACCAACCAAGGGATATTATAAACAGGGTAACTAATTCACCTCTGCTTGCCTGATCACAACAGTGGTAATCTTGTGCTGCAAGCCAGCAATAGACTGGAAACTTACACCTTGTTGGCAGCTCAGGTACAGTCTGTTGTTTCGATATGTAGAATTATGTATTTGCAATCTTCTTCATCATCAGGTTAAATTCAAGATCTAACTAATTGTAGTAGAAACTTCTCTATTTGGTGACTAATTGTTGACACAGGAGACTTTTAACTTATTTCTTAAAAAAAAACAAATATTTCTACCTGGTATAAAATAAACTTCCATGAATTAATTCTCCAGGGAATATCTTGTTTTTGTGTTGCTGTAATATTTATACGGGTCAAGTCTCAGTGGTGTTTGTTGGCTGAGCAAACTAGTACAATGTTTTTTATAGGTTAGGCTGGTGCACTAGGATCTGTCCAGGAGTGGAAAACATAACTGACATTTCAATGAAAGAATGTTATGACTATGAGTGAGTCAGTGATGCATGAGGTTCATGCCAGATTGTCCATCTGCCAATTATTTATGAATTTAGTTCTTTGGGTGAAAACAGAGCACCCGAGCAAACAGCTTTAATGAACAAGTTGTAACCAAGGGTCAATGGACATGAAATGTTAACTCTGTTTTTAGATTAGATTAGGTTAGATTCCCTACAGTATGGAAACAGGCCCTTCAGTCCAACAAGTCCACACCAACCCTCTGAAGAGTAACCCACCCAGACCCATTTCCCTCTGACTACTGCACCTAACACTATATGGGCAATTTAACATGGCCAATTCACCTGACCTGCACATCTTTGGACTATGGGAGGAAACCGGAGCACCTGTAGGAAACCCACGCAGACACAGGGAGAATGTGCAAACTCCACACAGAGAGTCACCCAAGGCTGGAATTGAACCTGGATCACTGGCGCTGTGAGGCTGCAGTACTAACCACTGAGCCACCCTTCCACACCCACAAATCCACAGTTTTCTCTCCACAAATGCTGCTAGACCTGCTGAGTGACTCCAGCATTCTCTGTTTCATTCATATTTCCAGCATTTGCAGTTCTTAATTGTATTATAAACAAGTGTTTGACATTAGCTCAGCATGGAGCAGCAAGCAGTTTTTTTTCAATGCATTGAACTGGGGTGTAAAATGAGATCTGGAGTTTCACCTGATGACACTAACATTATTGCTAAATATTTAGAAAACAGGTTGAAATTTAGTAAGTGCTTCACTGGCTGTGATGACACTATCATTAAACTGTTTAACAGCATAAAATGAATGACTAATGGCAGGATTTACTGAATAGAAATGTGAGGTAAAATTTGTTTCTTTAACAATGATGACAATGGCTATAAACACATGAAGTGTCAATTTTGAAATCTGTCATGAGATGGTTAATGCAGGCAAGAGTCTCTAAATCGACAATACAAGGGTCAAGTTTCAGTGTACTTTTGATAACTGTGCATTGACTGTTGACTCATAAACATTTAATCTACTAAGATTTATGTCAGTTTAAAAATTACACAATGAGATCACTGTACTCTCCCATGAAAAAGCCCGAGGTTTAAAAATCCCTGGTGAACTAAGAAAGGCATTTGTGCAAGGTGGATATATTATTTCATTTTGTTCATACTGCCAAAAATAACAAAATAATATAAAAGAGTAGACAAAGGAGGTACTCAGTACATTGAGTCTGTCCTATTTAACCATGAGGTAGCTAAGTAACACCATTCTCCAGACTCCCCACTCACCAGCAGCCATTTCATTTCCTAACCCATGAAAATAGATTAGGAGTCATTTGGGATAAAAACAATTTTGAGATACTTCTCTCCATAGCAAAACAGATTAAGTTCCAGAAAATAAACAATGACTTGGGAATAACACCACTCAGGATCTCACAAACGTTTATACATATGTTATCAGTCTTCTGTAGGAATTTGCTAAGCTCCTTTTGGAATGTTTCCTGCAAATCTGTATCCATTGCACAAACTGGCAATAAATTCTGAAGGTCAGTCATCACCTGGGAAAAGAAAAACCTTCTGACATCTAAACTAGTTCTACACTGGTTTTCCTTAATTTATGTAATTCAATTAATCAACCCAGATATACATGCTCTCTTTGCCATTTTAGTAATTCAGTGATATCTCCTTAATATTATGTTTTACTAGCTTTTGAGATCCAACTCCCTGAACCTATCTTGATAGCTATCATGCTTTTGGACAGTGATGAAGTAATACCTTCCTTTGAAACCATTCCAGGCTCACTATATCCTCTTCAAGTTTAAAGACCAGAACTGGGCACAACATTTTAGATGGCACCTAACTAAGCTCCTATATGGGGATGAAAGTCTATGTCAATGAGGGTATAGGACAGACGATGGTAAAAGAAAGGTGGTGGCTAATTTCTACCATACATTTTTGTGTCTCGAACAGATTTCATTTTCTCCAAACTTCTCCTTGTTTTGCTAAAAAATTAACCTTACATCCTAATACTTTGTTTGCTTTTCCGTTCCATACTTGCCAAATATTTTTATGATGTAGGTGTGAACTTTAAGTTTTTAAGGAATTCAGAGATATCACGTTCACATAATCCGCTCTGTATAAAACTCAAGTGATGTGAGATAACCTACAAGAGAAGCAGTTTTGCCGAGTTTACCTTCAGTCTGCTTCAGCTTCAAAGTGGGGATCTAACCCTGGAATTATTCTACTGTTATTACATTGATGTGCACCCAAAACTGCTTTTCCACTAATCCTGAAGGACGTTGATGTGAATTTATCTCCAGCAAGATATTTTGCCTGATGCAGTAAAATGCTTATAACAGAAGAAACTGGGCATGGTATTAAAGTATCTAACAGACAATTATTATAACTAACTATAATATACAAACATTGTACTCCACAAGCACCTAAGTGGCCGGGCTAATATTGAGATTAGTTTATGACAGAGAAGCATGCTTTCAGTAATTCTTCAAGTAATCTGAGGTAAAATGGAGTATGAGATTATTATACCCTTAGGTCAATGTGAGGCTAAGTGATGTTTTCAGTAACATGCCTCTGAAAGATTTACTGACATAGTGATAACTGGGAACCTCACATCATAAGAATTTGACACTGAATGATATGCAGATCCATTGTGATTGGACACATCAAGTACATAAAGTGTTTGAGATGTTCCTTGACTGTCTGATACAAGTATGTGAAGTTGATTCAAAAGCTTACATAACCTGCAGTAGATAAACATTAAGGGGAAGATGCTTCCTGAGCTTGTGCTGTAACTTTCACAGAAGAAAAGGGTCAAAGAGCCTGTGTAAGTTGAACATTTTAGCCATTTATGGTGTCCCCTGGGAGTTTTATCCTCCATCAAAGTTACAGAAAGAACTGAAAAAGGATTCAAAAGGAGCGATCTATGAAGCGTGAGGATAAAGATGGGAGAATGATGTCAGCAGGAAATGAAAAATCTCCGAGAAATTAAAGAAATAAAATAAAAGAAAGTGCATGATTAGTTAAACACTGAGAGGCAAAAGGAAGCTTGGGAATTCTAAACGCAGTATAGGCTCCAGGGGTCTGGGAGGATGGTAGAAAAAAATCATATTGGATTTTCCCAAAGGGGTTCCTTAAGGAAGGTTTGTTGTCATGACAACCTTTCTTATGGAATCTTCTGTTCTTCAGCTAATTAATTGTGCATGTGGCTCGACAGTGTGCTGTTCATGAAGTTGCTCAGCAGGAGAGATGGAAGTGCTTGCCATTGCTAAGGCTTTGCGACGTTTGCGTCACTGGTGCCATATTTAAACCCTAGCTCCACTGCAGTTCAGGTGCTGCCAGCCAGAAACTGTCCTTCACACCATCTTCCTTCCCATTATCCCCAAGCAAATGGCCCTGAAAGGCAGGTTAACTCCTCCGAGGGATGATGCCAATTACACTGGAGTTTAGAAGAGAGCGGTGATCTCATTGAAACATAGAGTCATAGAGTTGTCTCAAAACAGATCCTTCAGTCCACTCATCCATGCTGACCGTATATCCTAAATTAATGTAGTCCCATTTGCCAGCATTTGGCCCATATCCCTCTAAACCCTTCCTACTCATATACCCATCCAGATGCCTATGTTATGACACATAAATGTTGTAATTGTACCAGCCTCCACCACTTTCTCTGGCAGATCATACCATACATGCACCACCATCTGCATGAAAATTTTCCCCTTAGGTCCCTTTTAAATCTTTCTTGTCTCATCTTAAACCTATGCCCTCTAGCTTTGGACTCCCCCATCCCAGGGACACGACTTTGGCTATTCACCCTATCCATGCCCCTCATGATTTTATAAATTTCTATAAGGTCATCCCTCAGCCTCTGACACTCCAGGGAAAATAGCTCCAGCCTATTCAGCCTCTCCATACAACACAAATCCTCCAACCCTGGCAACATGCTTGTATTGCTTTTCTAAACCCTTTCAAGTTTCACAACATCCTTCCTATCGAAGGAAGAGCAGAATTGAACACAGTGTTCCTAAAGTAGCCTAAGAAATGTCCTGGACTGCTGCAACATGACCGCTCAGCTCCTACACTCAATGCTCTGACCAATAACAGCAAGCATGCCAAAGATCTTTTCACTAACCTATCTACTTGTGATTCCACTTTCAAGGAGCTATGAACTTGCACTGCAAGGTCTCTTTGTTCAGCAGCGCTCCCCAGGACCTTACCATTAAGTGTGCAAGTCCTGCCCTGATTTGCCTTTCCAAAATACAGCTCTTCACATTTTTCGAAATTAAAGCCCATGTGCCATTCCTTGACCCATTGGCCCATCTGATCAACATCCCATTGTACGCTGAGGTAACGTTCCACTACACCTCCAATTTTGGTGTCAGCTGCAAGTTTACTGATCATATTTCCTATATTCCATATCCAAATCATTCACATAAATGACTAGTGGACCCAGCATCAATCCTCGTGGCACACTGCTGGTCATAGGCCTCCAGTCTGAAAAGCAATCCTCCACCACCACCTTCTGTCTCCTCCCTTTGAGTCAGTTCTGTATCCAATGGCTAGTTCTCTCTATATTCCATGTGATTTAACCTTGCTAACCAGTCTACCATGAGGAACCTTCCCGAACGCCAAACATATAGGATTCAAAAAGGGCTCGACAGAATAAATGCTGAGAGAATATTTCCCCTCATGGGAGAGTCTTGGATTGCAGGGCATACTTTCAGAATAAAGGGTAGCCAATTTAAGACTGAGATGAGGAGGAATTTCTTCTCTCAGAGGATTGAAAATCTTTAGAACTCCTTGCCACAGAGAGCTGTGAGACTTGAGACCTGAGTATATTTAAGGCTGAGATAGATAGATTCTTGGTCAGTAGGGAAATGAAGGGTTACAAGGAAAAGGCAGGAAAGTGATTATGAGTATGTTGGATAAGCCATGATGCTATTGAATGGTGGAGAAGGCTTGAGGGGCCAAACGGCTTATTCCTGTCTTATTTCTTGTAGTCTTATGGTCTTATAGCCTGACTGTGCTTTGATCCCTGCACTGCAAAGACACAGACCCTAGAGTCTAGTAGGACCCCTTGAACGACCGTAGTCACTTTCAGTCCATTAAGGACTGGTCTCCTTTGACATTTGCACATGACCATTTGTTTGAAGCATATGCATGTGTGGCCATGTGTGCTGTTGGCACATGTTGTTGATGTGACAGTGATGTAGCATGATGCTGTGCAGCAACATTTCCCACCCAGAAGGTTGTCTGAAATAGAGAGTTTTAATTATGAATTCAGACTTGAATTTTTCTTTTGTTAGAGCAGAGGAGACTGACAGGTCACATGATTGAGATGTATAAAACTATGAGGAGCATAGGTAGGAAGAAACATTTCCCCTTGATGGAGGGCGTATTATAGGAAGAAGATCAATGTCCATTTTCAATCATTTGGCTTAAGTGCCATAACATTCCTTCCGATACATCACACTCAATCTGTTTCTACTACTGCACCCATCTTCCATCAAGGCTTATGTTCTCCCATTCTCGCCTGTGCCTGCAACATCTTCCCTCACTCGCTATTATTCATCCAAATCCTTAACATCAGTAACCCTCTGCACTACCTCAGGACTCTCGCTCAGGACACCTTCCCACATTTAATAACAATTAATAGCCATGTTACCCATTTTTGTTTTCTGTAACACCTACCTGTCTCTCATTCGATGAGGAGAACAGTCCACAATAGGGGAGGAAGAGTCAAGATGAATCATGTGCTGCCTGGCATTCAGCTCCTCAGTCATTCTGAGGAGAGGGTCCTGTTCCCGAATGCACGAGCAGGGCCTGGACTGGTATCAGACTCTGTCCCTGACTTACTATCCCAGGAGTAATTGAGCTAAAGTTATTCCCCTTTATTTGACTGAGACCTGCTAACAACTGTAACAACTTCCTGGCTTTATGCCTGTGCTAAACTGCAAAGACAGACAACAGTAATATGAGTCTGGTATTGCTGCTGAGGGCTAGGCTAGGCTAGGCAAGGCAAGGCAATGTAAGACAAGGGTGCTAGGTGCATCCAGGTTGGTTCAAAGTGTGTGAGCTCAATGATAGCAAATGAAGAGCCCAGAGATGCAGTTTGGCCTAGTCCACAAGTCTGAATATACAGCAACCTTGCAGCAGCTATGATATCACCATATTATATTGATTTATTATATTGCTATGATAGTTACCAGTATGGTCTAAGGTACAGCATTAAAGTACAGAAGTGCTCTGTGACTGGATCGGAGATGTACCATGAGGGTTCTTAGAGGCTGCTAAATGTCAGATACCACTGTCCATAGATATGAGATGTGTAACCGGTGCCCATGGAGGATTCCCTGGGATGTTGATGCCTGATTTCTAACAGGAAAGTCAATTGGAACAAGCAGTGAGCTGAATTTGCTAGGTACTTGCCCAAGCTTCCTTATCAAGTTTTCCCGAAATCAAACTTGTTTGGTGAGTTTGGTAAGAAGGGAATCTGAATATTTATGAGATGATTGTGGTTTTAACAAGGCATTTAATAGGTGTCAATCCCTGTCATTTAACATCTCATTGCTGTCTCGATAAAATCTGGCCACCCCAGTTGTTTAAAGCTTAAAGGATGGAGCAAGACAATCCCAAGGTGGGCATCACCACCCTTGCCATCTGATCTCACCATATCGCACTCATCTCACCATATGCTGCATCACTTGATTCCTATAAGATTATGCCCAATGCATTTTATTCCAAGAAGAATATCTTATGCTCATGAGCTCTAAAATCTGAACCCAAACGTCTTCTTTGTGTTCACTATTGTTTCCTGCAAAAATTTCCACCTTTTCTTTTGGGGCAAATGGAACTTCTTCTTTTCCTTGAAATCCTGGGCTCTACAACTTGCAGTTCATAAACTAGCTTTTATAATGTTCCACACAGGGAATATAAAATGTTTTACAGCCTTTAAATTTGAAGATTCTAGGAACAGATCTGATAATACCCCTTTGCTTTTCTCAACAGACAGGAAGATTATCAAAGTGATTTAGTGTAAAAGATAGCATTGAAGTTGTGGCAAAACGACTTATTCTGATTATTTTGAGGATTTCTCACAGGAAAGAAGGCCAAAAACAAAATTATTTCAGAATTAATTGAAGGAGGAACCTCTTTATTTAATCCAGAATAAGGATAAGTGATTTGTGACTTCAATTTAGGGTTATTTTCAATAAGATACGATAAAGTGGACTGTGAACTGATATCAACTTGAAAACTAGGAGAAGTGAATGATCAACATGATTTGGGCACATGTGCTACGCAGGTATATAATTTAATTAGAAAATCCAATGTTAGTCTTTATCTGATCAGAATTCACAGTAAGAAGCAAAGCTTTAATGAGACAAAGCATTGGATGGACTCTATCTGGAAAACAACAATCAGTTTTGTCACTCCAACTTAGGAAAAACATTGTTTTTGGGAGGAATACAGTCAATTTACCACTATGCTAAATATCTGGAGGATGAAATCACGAGGTCAGATTGGGTAACTTTGGGTTTAGAGTCTTGAAGGTGGTAAAAAGGTAATCAGAAGGTGTTGCATTGCAGATGCAATTCAATTAGTCAAACTAACAGATTTAAAGCAAAACACATTTTATTCATCCACTATAGTCAAAATACAACAAAAGAAAGAATTGAAATAACTTAACTCTATTGGAAAACTTAACAAAATAATAGATATAGTAACAATTTCTAATTAACTGTTCCAATTTAGTAACATCCCATAAGCACACCCATGGAAAAAGGCAAATTCAGAACACGGATTATCTCACATGCAACCCCCATAGCAGGCAGAGACTCCCCCAGCATTTGGCTGTAACTGAGAATGGGAAAAAATAGCTTTTACTTCTTCCAGACCCCAACAATTGCTAAGAGCTAAACCTAAACCCTAGTTCTGTGAGATCTCAACCACACCCACTCAGGCTGCTTCTATTGTTCCAACCTTAAGACAAAAATACCCAAGGCTTCACAAGTTGTTTATCTTCTCATAGACTGCTTGACACCTGTCCCCCCAGTGTCTCTCTAAAAGAAACCAGGACAAAACACACCTCTTAAAGCTACAGCATTGTTACACACATCAATTGTTAATTTTAATCTACTAATGAAAATAAAGCTAATTCATTGGTATAAAGTATATTTATCAATTCTGTAAACAAATGTACATTTTTATTCACAACATTGTTGCAACTCCAACTTAGCCAAAACTGTGAAACTACAATTATAGTAATTGCCCATAAAGGGTGAAGGAATACATTAATTTAGTTGGCCCACCATTCACATTGGTTTATTGATGATAGGTTGAGATAACATATCTTTCCTTTTGAAATCAAAAATAAAACTGTTAAGACCACAAGAAATAGAAGCAATAGGTGGCCATTCAGCCCCTCAAGCCTGCTCTGCCATTCAATAGGATCATGGCTAATCTGACATTACTCGCATCCACTTTCCTGCCTTTTTCCATTAACTCCTGATTCTCTTACTGATTAAGAATCTATCCCAGCTGTAAATATACAGATGGACTCTCTCCCATAGTCAAGGAGTTCCAAAGTCTCAAAATCCTCTGAGAGGAGAAATTCTTGGCAGTCCTTTATTCTGACTCAATGTCTCTGGTACTAAACCTTCCCATGAAAGGAAGCATCCTCTCAGCACTTACTCTGTCAAGCTCCTTCAAAATCCAATATGTTTCAATAAGATCTCCTCTCATTCTTCTAAACTCCAGTGAGTAGAGTCCCAACCTTTTTAGCCTTTGCTTATAAGATAATCCTGCTATACTAGGGATCATCTTAGTAAACTATCTCTTAACTGCCTCCAATGAGATGATGTCTTTTCTTAAATAACAAGCCTAAAGCTGCTCACTGTGCTCCAGATGTGGGCTCATCAGCATCCTGTATAGTTGCAATAAGACTTCCCTACTTTTACACTCCTTGAAATAAGTACCAACATGTCTTTAGTTTCCTGATGGGAGGCATGGTGGCTCATTGATTAGCAGTGCTGCCTCATAGTGCCAAGGACCCAGGTGATTCCAGCCTTGGGTGACTGTCTCTGTGGAGTCTTCATGTTCTCCCCGAGTCTTGTGGGTTTCTGCCAGGTGCTCCAGTTTCTTCCCACAGTCCAAAGATGTGCAGGTTAGGTTGGATTGACCATGCTAAATTGTCCATTGTGTCCAGCCATAGGTAGGCTAAGTGGGTTAACCATGGTAAATGCAAGGTTATGGATAGGGTGGTGGCAGCTTTTCAGAGAGTCCGTGCAGACTTGATGGGCCTAACGGCCTCTTCAGTACTGAAGGGATTCTAGTTCCTGTTGCACCTGTGCACTAGCTTTCCATGTTTTGTGCACAGGTACTCCCAAGTCCCTTTGGGTTATATATCTTGTCATACATTGATCCTTTCTTTGTTCAATTTTGCTGGTATGTGACATGGGATCAAATGATTACTACTCGAGGACATCCTCTCAGCATTTACCCTGTCAAGCCCCTTCAGAATCCTATATGTTTCATTGAGATCACCTCTCATTCTAAACTCCAGTCTGTAGAGTCCCAATCTGTTTTACATTAATTGACCGGAAGTCTATTTCTCTTTAACTGTTCTATTGTCCTGGTTAAGTAATTTTCAAGATATTTATAAAATTTTGAAAAACAAAGAATTAAAACAAAATTGGCAATTAGTATGGTATAAAGACAATCAGGAGTTAATCAGGTGCAGGTCTGATGACTGTCCCTGAATGTGACAGAATTAGAGGACACTGTGTCTTGTGGCACAGTGGTACTATCCTTACCTTCAGCCCAGAAGACTCAAGTTCAAGTCCCAACTAATCTAGAGGTGTATCTGACAAGACTAATTATAAAGGATGCCTGCCTTGAAGAAGTTTTCCTCCTCTCTCTCTGCTTGTCGGATGCTGCCTGAATTGCTGTGCTTTTCCAGCACCACTGATCCAGAATCTGGTTTCCAGCATCTGCAGTCATTGTTTTTACCTCGTTGATTTTAGCCCTACTGCGAATCCTCTTGCAAGGATGCCTGCCTTGAAGAAGTTTTCCTCCTCTCTCTCTGCTCGTCGGATGCTGCCTGAATTGCTGTGCTCTTCCAGCACCACTGATCCAGAATCTGGTTTCCAGCATCTGCAGTCATTGTTTTTACCTACCTAATTATAATATCTAGTTAGGGGACCAAATGCTTCTAAAAAGGCCACATATCTGAAAGATACAGAATTAATCTCTAACTTTCTTAAGCTTGTCCCTCCTCTGCGTCACAAATGTTCTATGGAGAAAGGTTATGTTACATCTTTTCAAAGTGAAGTAGGTATAATGTTATATCATTGCTTGTGCCTTTTGTTCCCTGCATTTACTTATTTACATGTACATTGATACATGTTTAAAATAAAGCGCTTTTGCGTCTCTGATCAGTCATCCAGCTGCCTGGATTCATATCCATCTGCAACATTTTCATCACCCACTTGTCTCTCCGTGCTCCATCAATAAACTCATCCAATGAAAGGTGGCCTGCAAGCAGAAAATGCAGCAATGAAGCTACAAACAATACCAGAAAACTCAAAAGACATCAACATGATAAAAGTGTTATTTGTCTATGGAGTATGAGCTGTAACAATTATCTATCTGTTGCATTTTTAAATTTATGATCATTCTTTATTTGGACACCTGTATTTTTCAGGGTCCAAATGGAATCTCAATACTGTAGATGTTTTTTGAGGCCGGTCCTGCAGTCACATTGCAGTTACATACATCTATCACTAGATGGAGCTTCAAAGCCTTCAGTTCTACAGATTTCAGAAATATACACAGTTGATTTATCTTTTTCTAAATGTAAGCGAGATTTAAGATTTATTTATTTCTTTACACAAACTTTAAAATACTTTTTTAAATTCAAATTTAGTCGTTGCCATTTATAGAACTCCGTTCCCTGCTAACATTTAAACTAGATCCCACCTACCTCCTTAGGCCAGCCTCCTTCTTGGCCCATACCTGCACTTCAAGGCATCACTCTTCATAGCTATATTCTTAATTATGTAACATTCTTGAGCTAACTGTCTTAGAGACATTCTCACTTTCCTCCACCTCATACCAACCCTTCTGCTTGAAGGCAATAATTATACGTAACATATATTAATCTTGAGCATTTGATATAAATCTTCATTCCACAATTATTTATAGTGATTATCATCTATTATTTGCATGGGAATTGGTTTACAGAGCAGTGTGATGCCAACAGTGTGGGTTCAGTTCCCATCACTGGTTTGAGGTAACCGTGAAGGGCTCTCCTTTTCAACCTCTTGCCTCACCTGAGGTCTGGTGGCCCTCAGGTTAAATCGCCCACCAGTCGCTTGCTTCTCTCTAATGAGAGAGCGGCCCCTATGGTCTGGTAACACTACGGCAACACAACAACAAAACATTATTTGTACTCCTTAATGATGTTCCATAATGACACTCAGTTAGGGTTTTTGAGTACTGTGAAGCACAAGGCAGTGTTATGTATAGCATGAGTGATTTATTAAACAGCTATAGCTTGAGTTTAATCTAATGTTATTTACTTCCCTCTGAAAGGAGACCTGCATTTCATGCTGATACTCCTGCTTCCTTGCATGCTTGCTTCAATGAATGTAGCATGAAGCCATCAACAGGACACTACGCTGTAAGCAGCTGCATCATCAATTTTTCCAGAGGGACATCAAACACACAGTTGTCCCTATTGTGTCTCGTCTTACTATGGCCAACATTATGAAGATTTAACTCGTTTCTTCCAGTAATTTTTTTGCTGAGAGTCAATACTCACGAGAATGAATCTAGATACAACCTATAATTGAGAAAATGCAAATTCACTGAAGCCAATCTAGAGGACTGCAACAAGGTGGTCCTTCTTTGGAAGGACAGCAAGAAAGGACAATGAAGTATCGTTGTTAATAAAGGATGGGATTAAAACAGTAATGAAAAAAATGGTCAAGGTGAAGAAGATCAAGATGAAGATTCAGCTTGGGTGCAGATAATAACTATCAATGGAAAAAATCCAGGTGGGAGTATTTATATACCTCCCCAACAATTACTACACTTTGTAACAGAGTGTAAAAGGTCAAGAAACCATCGGACTCTCCATCATTAGAGATGATGGCTTAGCCTAAGGATCACCACATCTCAGGAAGGGGAGGTTGAGAAGGAGAGTCCTTCATGGAAATCTCAGCCTATGTGGGAACTGTTCCCATGTTTTTGGTGTCACTCTGCCTCACAAACCAGCCAACTGAGCTAACCAATCCACATAGGGCAGAGTATAAATCAATACATAATACAGGATTGTAAGAAAATTACTACTACAATTTGGGTGATTTTAATGTTTATATTGATTGTGGGAATAAATCTACATTGTATTTTACAGTGATGATTGCTTTCTGAACTAAGTTTCTGTGAGAGATTTCTTCCAGTAAATGATCATACAATCAAGTTGCCGGGGAGACAAACAATAGAACAACAAAGGATCAACAAGAAGTGAATTATGAGAGTAAGCAGGTTCCTCAGGGTCAGTATTTCAAATAGTCTTTAGGGTTTAATTTTTAATTTGGAACAAGCTGAATAAAGAAAACATTTCTTTCAAGCACAGTTCAAGTGAAACTCTGTGTTGACTAAAGGGGGTAGAGAGCTTGATAACCAACTCTGCTAACAGTGAGTTGAACTTTTGGGAAAGAGAAAGTTTTGAACTCAAGAATTCTGAGGGAAACAATATTTCACCACAATACTAAACAACAGCAAAACCACAAACCATCTTCCTTTGTGCCAGTTATGTCCCATCATTGGTAAGTATTTCCCTGATTCCTACTTACTCCAGTTTTGTGAATGTTCTTTGATATCATACTTGGTCAAATGTCACCTTGATGCTTTTGACCATGTTTTAATCAAAGCTGGAATGGAGGTCAGGAGCTCTGTGACCCTGAATCCCAAACCAACTGCCAACGAGCAGATTGTTGCTGAGTAAATGCCACTTTATAGCACTGTGAATGTCCTCTTTCAGCATTTTGGCAGATAATTGAAATCAGATTGAGAGGGTGGTAATTGGCCAAGTTGGACTAGTACTGTATTTTGTGGCCAGGAACTATCTGGTCAATTTCCACATTGCTGAACAGATGCCAGTTCTGTAAGTGTACTGGAACAGCTTGGCTCAGGGTGTGGCTTGTTTTGGAGCATGAGATTTCAGGACTATTGAAAGAATGTCATTAGGGTCTGGGTTCTTTGCAGAATCCAGTGTCTTCAGCCATTTCTTGATATCATGTGAAGTTGATCAAATTGCCTGAAGATTGGCATCTGTGATTTTGGAAAATCACAAGAGAAGGCCAAGTTGGATCATTAAGTCAGCACTTCTCACAGAGGATGGGTGCAAGTTCTTCAGCTGTCTTTTGCACCGATTTGTTTCATTGCTCCATCATTGAAAATGGGGATATTTGTGTGTCTCCTCCTCCAGTGAGTTGTTTAATTATTCACTGTCATTCACAGCTGAATATAGCAGAACTGCAAAATGTAAATCTGATTCATTTGTGTGGGTGCATTTAGCCCTGTGAGTCACATTCTGCTTCCACTGCTTGGCTTGCAAGTAGTCCTGTGTTGTTGACACCTCATTTTGAAGTCTGCCTAGTGTTGCTCCTGGCATGCCCTCCTATAGTCCTCATTGAGCCAGCATTGGGTTGATGGTAATGGTGAGGTGGGAGATATGCTGTCCCACAAAGTTATAGATAGTGGTTGAAGGTCAGGGATGGCAGCAGGAGACTTGGCCAGCAGCTTAGTGACCAGAAGGGCCATCTGATGGGTGGTTATGGTAAGTGTGATGCCAGCTAGAGGGAGAGTTTGACAGGGGGGGTAGCTGCTCCAAAATTCTGACAATCGTGTCACCTGATTCTATCTTGCACCAACTGCAAAACAACAGTACTAAATGTGACACAGACCTCATTAAAATGATCTTCAATGGGGCAACGTAAAGTGGAGACTGACTGACTATGGCTAATTTTGAACAATGGATGGAAAATGTACCTAGTTTGGGAGGAAAATGTTGATTTTTGGATCTATGGTTCCAAAAACTTCATTAACTTAATGATCCATCTTGGCCTTCTCTTGTGATTTTCCAAAATCACAGATGCCAATCTTCAGGCAATTTGATCAACTTCACATGATATCAAGAAATGGCTGAAGACACTGGATTCTGCAAAGAACCCAGACCCTAATGACATTCTTTCAATAGTCCTGAAATCTCATGCTCCAAAACAAGCCACACCCTGAGCCAAGCTGTTCCAGTACACTTACAGAACTGGCATCTGTTCAGCAATGTGGAAATTGACCAGATAGTTCCTGGCCACAAAATATAGTACTAGTCCAACTTGGCCAATTACCACCCTCTCAATCTGATTTCAATTATCTGCCAAAATGCAGTTCATTATTATGATTTCTGAATCTGTTGCATATGAATTGAAAGAGATTGATATGAATTGTTTAGAATTCCATTATCATTGTATCCGATGATTATCACAATAGTAGAAGCTGACTTAGATAAGGAATATGCTAGAATCTATTATTAAAGAGGTAGCAACACAACACTTGAGAACCACAATATGATCAGGTACAAGAAACATGGTTTTATGAAACAGAATTTAAGTTTTGTTTTGAGGTTGTAAATAGCAAGATTGTTGAGAGGAACTAGTGCAAGTAGCAAGTTGTGATTTTTCAGAAGGCATTCAGTAAATGCATTCCGAAAGGTTGTCATTCAGATTTAGGCCTAAAGTATTGGGGATGATATAATTGTTTGGATTGAGGATTGATTAACAGACAGTAGAATTAAATAGATCAGTTTCAGGATGTAAACTCATCAGTTTGAACATCAGTTATTTACAATTCATATCAATGACTTATGAGGGGTTATGGGCATTTCTGGCAAGGCCACGATTTGTAGCCTAACACTAGCTGCTCTCAAACTGAAGAGCTTGGTAGGCCATTTCAAAGGCAATTAAGAATCATTCACATTGCTGCAGATCTGGAGTCATATTTAGGTCAAATCAAGTGTGGATGGCAGATTTCCTTCCCTGAAGTGAGCCAGACGGATTCTTTTTAACAATATAACTGATCATTTTACAGTCACTATTACTGAGACTGGGTCTTTATATTTGCATTAATTCAAGTTATTTGCACCAGCTGCCATTTGAATATACTTCTCCAGAGCAGCAAATTCAATGCCATTACCACTACACTACTACTAATATATACGGGTTTATTGATGATATAATGCAATGTGAGACAGCATGCTGGTAGACAATATAGAGAGTTAACACAAAAAATATAGATTAGTTAAATAATTAGGCAAGATCACAGATATGAAACTAGCCACTTTGGTAAGAAAAATGGAAAAATAATTTTTTTTAAAAAATGAGTTGAGTAAATGTTGATCTGCAGTATGATTTGGGGTCCTTGTACATTACAGAAATTTCACAAAAAAATAAAAGAACTGCAGATGCAGAAGCAAAAACAGAAATTGCTGGAAAAGCTCAGCAGGTCTGGCAGCACCTGTGGGCAGAAGTCAGAGTTAACATTTTGTATCCAGTGATCTTTCCTCTGAGCTGAGTCCAGAGAAAAGATCACTGGACACGAACATTAACTGACTTCTGTTCACAGATGCTGCCAGACCTGCTGAGCTTTTCCAACAATTTCTGTTTGTGCTACAAAAATTTAGCTTGCAGGTAAAGCAAGCAATTAGGAAGATGAATGGATTATTATTTATGCATGATTATTGCAAGAGGCTTGCAGTTTACGAATTAAGAAGTCATGCTGCAAATATATAGAGGGAAAAAGTGAGGACAGCAGATGCTGGAGATCAGAGCTGAAAATGTGTTGCTGGAAAAGCGCAGCAGGTCAGGCAGCATCCAAGGAGCAGGAGAATC
>NC_057735.1:17696837-17701971 GCF_004010195.1 Chiloscyllium plagiosum
TGAGGAAACTGGAGAAATCTGAGTTCATCCCTTGTGGTTGGAGGGTTCCTAGGTGGAAGATGAGGCGCTCTTCCTCCAGCTGTCATATTGCTATGGTCTGGTGATGCAGGAGTCCAAGGACCTGCATGTACTTTGTGGAGTGGGAGGGGGAGTTGAAGTGTTGAGCCACGGGGTGGTTGGGTTGGTTGGTCCGGGTGTCCCCGAGGTGTTCTCTGAAACATTCTGCAAGTAGGCGGCCCATCACCTTAACCTCCTTCCACCTATCGCATTTCCAACGCCCCTCCCCCAAGTCCCTCCTCCCTACCTTTTATCTTAGCCTGCTTGGCACACTTTCCTCATTCCTGAAGAAGGGCTCATGCCCGAAACGTCGATTCTCCTGCTCCTTGGATGCTGCCTGACCTGCTGCGCTTTTCCAGCAACACATTTTCAGCTGCAAATATATAGAGCTTTGGAAGGTCCGTACCTGGAATACTATATCAGTTTTGGTTCCTTTGTAAAAGGAAGCATACAACAAAGGTATCCAAACATGGGAGGCAATGACCTGGTAGCATTATTGCAAGACTATTAATCCAGAGACCAAGGCAATGTTCTGGGACCTGAGCTTGAATTCTGCAATGACAAATGGTGAAATCTGAATTTAATTAATGTCTGGGATTAAGAACCTAATGCTGACCATTAGACAATCATTGATTCTCTGGAAAACCCATCTGAGTCACAAGCATCCTTTAGAGAAGGAAACTGCTATCTTTACTTGGTCTGGCCTCGAGCACCACAGCAATGTTATTGACTCCCAACAGTAAATGTTGGCCACATTCCATGGATGTATAATTTAAAAAATGATCATTTGACAGTCTTTACAAGAATGTACAATACAAGTTTGCATGATTGATTCCTAGGATAAGTGTGCTATCCAATGAGCAGAAATCAAGTAGAATGGATACATAGTCTGCGGGATTTAGAAGAATGAGTGGTAGTCTCATTGAAATATATAATCTTTTTGGCATGCGGAGATGCATAGTAAAGGCTGAATTTGTCTGGCTGGAGAGGTCAGAACAAAGATAAAGTTGAAGAAATATTCCTTCAGTCAGAAAATAGTGAAATGTTTAAGCTCTGTGGTTGCTCAGCCAATGTCGTCTAAATTTTTGGGCATTGAGGGACACAAGAGTTATGAGGATACAACAGCAAAGTGGATCTGATGTAGTTCAGCCACAATTTAATTGAATGGCAGGCAGATGCAAGGGTCTGTATGACCTGCTTCTGCCCATATTTGTTTTATTCCCATATAAATAGGCTTGAGGCTTTATCTGGCCAAACATTCCAGTGATTCAATCCGGTTCAAGCCGACAATGACCATGAAGAAGTTAAAGTCAGTGAGAGAAACCTGGCAAGGCTTACCATCACCATTTTCATCCACTAACTGAAATATTCTGTCCACAACCTCTTCTGGAGTTAACAGCACAGACCCTTCTTCTGATTCTTGATGACAAGCCTTCTTTAATCTATAAATGGACTATACAAAAAAAGCAAATGTCAGAATTCAGAAAAAAAACATTCCAACTCAAAAAGAGGAAAATAAGAAGTAGCCACACACCTCCACAATCTCCAACAGTTCTGTTTTATCAATGCATCCATTTCCATCTTTGTCATAAACTTTGAAAGTCCATTTCAGTTTGTGCTCCAGATTGCCTCTTAAAACCAAATTGAGTGCCGCAACATATTCCAAGAAATCAATTGTGTTGTCCTGGGAACAAAACGAAATTGGTGTCCATTACTATTTGATAAATGCACAATGTATCCTGTTTCATATATTGCTTCCTTTACAACTGACTAGTTTTACACAACACGTACCAAGAATTTCCAACAAACAAATTGAATGGAATATATGGTTCCCATGGTTAGTGGAATTACCAGTCCATTTGTCTAATACCGAATACCCAAACAGAAATGTAAACTGATTCTCAATTGCATTCTCTCCTTGTAGAATTCTTTGCTTCTAATGTTTTTGTATTTTTCCCATAGTATCGACTTTACGCACAAAACCATATATGGATTTTGTGTTAAATTCGCAGTGGCAAAACAAATTCATTCAGAAGCTAATAGAAACTCACTCAATAGTCTACCCTCATGAGTAAGCGAATAGCCACAAAAAGGCAGTCTTGTAGTTTGCACACATGAAAGTGCTCTGTTAATATTCGAGAGGTGTTTACCTCTTACCTTTGACACCCCTACACCCCAAATTTGTCTTCCAAGGGAAGGTTATTTAAATGACAAGATAAGTTTAAGAAGCAAAGCCGCTAGTCCCATTAATCTCATTGTTTCAACCATTTTGCAATACAGTTTAAACGTCCACACAATGGAACAGATAGAATGGGCCAAATGTCCTTCTTCTGTGCTGTAAACATTCTAGGATTCTAAAAATACAAATAACAAGATTTCGATTTAATCTACCACACAGGGCAAGATTGAATAATGTATTGTCATTACTCAAACATTTCTACTTGATTGTAGTTTGGAATAAAGGGACCTCGGCAAACAAACGCAGATTCACACTCACCCCATTTTTATCAAATGCCCGAAACATGTTTTCGATATATTCAGCTGCTTCCTCATTGTCTAAAACTCCAAAAAAACGCTTAAATTCGTGAAAGAAAAGTGTTCCGCTGGGACATTCAGTCACAAACTTCTTGTACAAGTCTTGCAGCTCAGCAACACCGATTTCCCCTTTATTCGCATCACTCACTGCCTGCCCCATAGCTGCAGAATTGGAATAGCGTGCCTGCCTAAAACCTCAATGACAGAGACCAGTCTCCCTCAGCGAGGAGCCTCAGATCGCAGTCACCTTAACAGAATGTGAATATCTTCTTGAAGCCCAATCTTCTGCCCTCAATCAATCCACAAGGGCTGCTTCGTCTTTGTGTTATCAATGACAATCTGAATTCTCTTTTCCGTTCACTTCAATGCTCAGAAAGAGGAATTGACCAATCTTCCAGAGATCAAACCTCACGTCAACACTAACTTAGTTATCCAGACTAGAGGCGGCTTCCCCTACAATATCACACTGCACCAGAAACTGGCTGGGACATTTGTTTTGCCCTGCTACCTCTTGTCACCACTCCAGTGTTATGCTATTATTAGAGACAAAAGCTATTTCTCTTACCAACATGAGATTTCATATCTAGCTTCAAGCAGGGCAATACCTACTTAAAAATCGCTAAGTTTATTATGAGCTTTCTGATTAGCTCCCTCTGACACTTAGTGTCCTTCATTCACCTTAAAGACAAAACCAGTGCCTGCCCAATGTATTCACTGGGTTTTATTCCCAAATGTTTACCAGTTACAAGATCCAATTGAGCAGAAATGTAAGAAAAATTTCTGTGAAAATGCTCCTGTCACATTAATTCTCCTGCTAATGAAATTGGAGGATTAGACAATCTGAAACTGTTTATCACAGCTGTAAAAAGTATTACAACTGAGATTGGAGGAGTGCACTGTTTCCTTTTGTAGTCACTTCTCAACTGGACGCAACAATTTTCAATTTTAACCAGGTTGGTGATGGCCAACTACAGAAGTGTCAGGCTGTGTCAACTTCAGGATTAAGAACAAATCGGCCAGGTTCCTTCAATAACAACAAATAACGGGACTATTACCAAAATAAATTCAGTGAAACAAAGATGCAAAGATTATTGACACACAGTTTTGATAATTCAAACATATGTTTCAACCTTTCAAAGAAACTAATACATAGGCACACACAGTCTGAGGATAAGTAAATAATAAAAACACTTCAGAGTGTTAATTACTATGGCCAAGTAATAACTAATGTCATGAGAAAAAGGATAAATCATGAATTGTCCCAATTGATGTTCTAATTCCAAAGTTATTGTGCAAACACAAGCTAATGGCACTGGAGTGATTTCCTGAAACAGTTGTCGTTGCTTCGTTCAGGTTTTGGGGTAGATTCTTACAAATTCTTCTTCACAAACTCTCCCTAAATGATATAAGTTACTTTTGATGGGTTTTCAGCTCACACACTGCTAAGAAGAGTTGTAAAGAAAAGAAGCAGTGGGTGATGCCTCTCAGGCAGGTCTCAAATTCTCTCCCTTTGTGTTAAAAAATGTAATAATTTTATCCCACTGACAAAGTGGGCCATATAACCTCTCTCTGCAAGTTATCCAGACTGACTCCATCAGGGCTCCCTGCTCCTTGAAGGCACAACATTGTTTTCCTGAGAAAAATGTCCTTTATTTAAAAGTTCACAATAAATTTATATGGCCCACATAACCTTCCAGGAATTAATATTAGGATTACATTGCTTCATAAGTAAATTGTGGTTCTGTGTTTTTTTATAAGGAGAAAGTTACATGTCTCCTTGTTTCTTGCATTCTTTGGTGGAAATGAGGAAACCACTGACAAGGGTCACATTTGTTCCCCATTTCTGACCGTCTGGAATTCCTTAGCCATTTCAGGAGGTAGATAAGAATCAATCAATCACATTGCTGTGAGTCTGGAGTCACATGTAAACCAAGCCAAGTGATGAAGACAGAGGATTTCCTTGCAAATGGGTGTTTACAGTAATTGATGATAATTCTGTGTTTATCGTGACTAATGACTAGTTTTTTTTTAATAGATATTTTTATTAGAAATTTAACATTTTTACAAGTTTACAAAAATAAACAAAACTCTCAGATATAAACATTGATATACAATTAGCTCAAATATACAATAGCCAAAATTTAACAAAAAAAACAACAACAAAAAAAACCGAAAATAAAACTCGAAAAAAAAACAAACAAAACTCAACTATCTACTAATCTAACCTACAACTAACCAGAGTGTATATTTAAGTCTCTTACATGCTCGGGATGTGTTAGCATCAGATATAATAAAACCCGTATTCGTGCGGGATTCCTCCCCCGAGGGGCCCCGGACCAGCCAGGTTTGTAATCTCAATTAAATAAAAGCCCTTGTTAGGATAGCCGAAATATCTGTATTTATGTAATTCAAAAAAGGCTGCCATATTTTATAAAATAATTCGGTCTTTCGGTGCACCATATTTGTAAGGAAATCAAGGGGAATACATTCCATAATTAATCTGTGCCAATTTGAAAGTCCAGGGGGGCCCTCAGCCACCCAG
>NC_057735.1:17704864-17713162 GCF_004010195.1 Chiloscyllium plagiosum
CTTTTATATATATATATATACACACACATATACATACATCCCTCATATATACATAAAATAATAACAGAAAACAACCCCAAGGGGGGCGGGGAGAAAATCAAATCCCTCTCCCCACCTCCCATGATAATATTAAACAGTAATGTAAGAGAAAAGAGAAAAAAAAGGGGGGATATAAACCAAAGCGGGGGGGAAAGGCAGACCAACATCCCTTATGTCTTACAGTTTATCTAATAGAGTCCAAGAATTCCTTAGCCTTTTCTGTGATCCAAAGTTATATACGGATCCTTCATGGTTAAAGCGTAACATCGCTGGGTAGCGTAAGGAGTACTGAATATTTAAGTCCCTTAAACGCTTCTTCGCCTCGTCGAATGCGTTCCTCTTTCGAACCAGAGCCGGGGAAAAGTCCTGAAATAGCATGATCTTGGCTCCTTTGTAGATCATAGCTTGGGGGTCTTTTCCGAGAATACTAGAGGCTTCTAGGAGTATCTGCCTCTCCTTGTAGCTCTGCAGCCGGAACAGGACCGGGCGTGGGCGCTGGTTCGAGCCGGGCCCGCGTATTGCGACCCGGTAGGCCCATTCTACCCTTACCTGGCCTGATCCAGCTTGCAGATTTAAAAGCTGTGGCAGCCACTGCTCGAGGAATGCTGTAAGCTGGCCTTCCTCTTCCCGTTCGGGAAGGCCCAGCAAATGAATATTTTTTCGGCGACCTCGATTATCGAGGTCATCAATATGATTCTCTAAGGTCCGGACTCGCTGCTCGAGAGTCCGGACCTGATCCACAGCCGATTGAGCTGTGGTTTCGGAGGTCGCGGCCTTTAGCTCCGCCCTTCCGACTCGGCGTTCAATTTCTTGAATTTCTCGGTCGTGCTTCTGCAGCGCGGCCGAGAGCGAGTCCCAAAGATTTCTGGATTCTACAATAAAGGCATCGATCTTCGAGTCAAGCTTGGAAATCATTTCTGCAAGGCTTGTTACTGTTGGTAAGTCCCCCGGGGCGGCTGTGGACGCCTCTGCTGCAGCTGGAGAGGGTGGGGGAGGGGTTCCTGCTTGCTGAGAGCTGCGGGCTCCCTTCCCTTTAGTCATTTTAACTTAGGATTAAATTGTTTATATGTAATATTACACAACTAATTAAATTACACAACTATTATAAATGATTTGGGGAGCGTGGTAGGGGGTGGGTGACCCACTGTACCCAGTGTTATGTCAGTGTGCACCTTGTTTTCAGATGCACCATCCTTCTCTTTATTATTCCAAATGCAATCTCAAAATTCTCTCTTAATACCACTGTTATTCCTTTTTTTTTCAAAAGATACCCCTCTTCTACTGGTTCTGCGTCCCATGAAGTTGCTTTGAAACATTCTGTAGCATGAGCACTGTCATTATACCAAAGAAGTGACCCATCCCAAAACTACTCCCCAACAAGTGAGAGGCTGTTATATCTAATCCTCAGCAACTTCATTCTGAAGTGTGACAAAATATAGAGAACAACACAGTTCCCTTCTGTAAATATTGTCAAGAATATATTCCACCACCACAGCATGATATTCCTTTATTGCTAAAAATGTTTAGACATGGACTGTTAATCTGGCTGCAGTCTGTTTATTTATTATGGCTCATTTACGAAGATAAAACAGGTGAAAAATATATGTCATTAAAAATTGTAGCATTTATAAATATTATTTAAACAGTAGTAAATTCAAACCTTAGAGTAAACAGCAGTTAAACTATACCATTGTGAAACACTTTACTGGTATATGCATTTAAGTGCCTATGTTTTGTAGTCAAAATTATATCAATTTTTAACAATATATATGGATCAGTTATTAGAATTTCAACATGTCCATTGATATTTCCTGGAACAGGACAGCTGCAAATCCAATATTTTTTAAACCTTATTAAGTTGGGCATTCAGCCATTGTAAGTTTTTGACTCCTGTTTCCAATTTGAATAGTTACTAATATGAACATTAAAGAAGTTTTGGCGTGATTTATGATTTTTTTTCCACAGGTTCATACTTGATATTTATCAAAGCAGTTAAATCAAATTTGAAAGATGATAGGGGATTAAATAATGCAGAAGACCTGTACTGGTCCCCCAAGCTGCCCAGTGTATATTGGAGTAGATAATTATCAAATCTCATTATTTGGTTTGTACAAATTCCTTTTGTGAAAAGATCCGATCCAAATTTAAATTACACTAAATAAAATATAGCTAGAAAATAAAATGCCCTTCACATGGTATAAATCAATTCAAACTTACTTTGTCATCAGTCCACTCTTGATTATCCACAAAGTAATGGAAGATATTCTCATTGGTGCTCTCAAGTTACACTCACACAGCTGTAAACTACACAATGATGCTCAGTTTGGGTTCCTTCAGGGTTGCTCAGCTTCTTACATCATTACAACTACTTGTTCAAAAGCAGTCAAAAGAGCTGAGCTCAAGATATGGGGGAGTGGGGGTAGAGAATGACTGTTCTTGACATCAAAGTAACATGTGATTGAATGCAGCATCAAAGAGCCCTAGCAAAAACTAGTTAATTGGAATTAGGGGAAACACTCCACTGGTTTGTGTCATATTTAGAATAAAGATGGCTGTGTTTGTTAATGGTGATTGCACAATGTTCCATATTATTCACCACTCTTTCAAATGTGAAGCAGTCCCTGCCAAATACAGCAACACTTGGACCAAGTTTTTCTTTTAATCTCTCAGCCCCCCTATTCCTGATGAAGGACTTTTGCCCGAAACGTCAATTCTCCTGCTCCTCGGATGCTGCCTGACTGGCTGTGCTTTCCCAGCACCACAGTCTTGACGCTGATCTCCAGTATCTGCTGTCCTCACTTTCTACCAACACTTGGACCAAGTCAGGGATGGGCAAAAAGGGTTGGCTTAATCAGCCATGCCCACACCCTATGAAATAATCATAAATCATCTCTGCCCTGTATGCTGATATTCCCCATTTATTCAAAAGAAGCATTTGAAATGTTTAGCACAGATCTAACCAGCAGGGTATACCCAGGGAAAGATAGTAATCTCATGGTGATGTCACCTAATGTGGTGGTAATGTCACCTAATGTGGTGGCAATATCACCAGATTAATAATCTATAGGCTCAGGCTAATATTTTGGAAACAAGGATTGAAATCCCACCCCAACAGCTGGAGGAATTTTAAATTCAAAATTAGCAAAACATGATAATTAAAACTAGTCATTGGGATCCAAGATGGCGGCGACCCAGCAAGACTGAGTCTATAGTGCTCAGAATTGGGGATTGTATGGGGAAGGATATATGTAAAGGAAGAACCTAAATAGATGGGGACCATTGAGCAATCTGAAGGCAAGAGTGAAGATTAACGGAATTGGGGATTGTATGGGGAAGGATATATGTAAAGGAAGAACCTAAATAGATGGGGACCATTGAGCAATCTGAAGGCAAGAGTGAAGATTCTCTACTCAGTTGGGCCCTTGGGAATCAGTAATGATTGACAAAAACAAGATGACAGGAGTTGGAGCTTATTCCTGGTGACAGCATGGGCAAGGTGTTTCTGCATAATTTGTGGAGAGTACCAGTGGAGAGGTTAATGTAGAAATAAAATTGTGGGCGAAACTGAGGTCTGCAGGTGCTGGGGATCAGAGTCAAAAATTGTGGTGCTGGAAAAACACAGACAGTCAGACAGCATCTGAGGAGCAGGAGAGTCGACATTCCGAGCACAAGCTCTTCATCAGGATTCAAATAAAATTGTGGGTAGATAAATGCAGAGACAAAGGGAATGTGAGGAAAATGAGGCAAAACTATGTGATGTTTCAGAAGCAGAAGAAAGTGCAGGTTGTAACAGCTTAGATATGAGGAAGGAAGCTGAATTTAGTAACCATGTGGACTTAGCCCATGGTGAGAGATCTACAAAGCTGATGCAGTTATGGCCAGGACATAATAAGCTTTGGTTGAAATTAACTTTGTAGCACCATAGCCGGACAGGAATTTTGGACAATGCAGCAATGGTCCTGGATTCATGGGGCACAAGGAGAGATAGGATTACCATTGCCAAGCATGTAAAAATCAACTCCATACATCCAAACTGATTAAATGATGAAGTGAAGAAGGTAAAGACTGGAGTTGAACAGATATGGCAGTGGAGACAGGGGGAAACATGCATTGTCTACATGACAATTATGATTTAATGGAACCAGAAGAGAGCAATATCTTGGAAAAGAGCCTTTGAGGAGACTAGGAAGATAGAGTACTTCTTGCAGGAGGATCAGATATCAAGGGGGACCCGAGGGGAGATGGTAATTAAAATTACCCAGGAGGGTAATCAACTGCCAATAATACTTCCATATTAATAGTCGCTGAATCATGTGCATTCACTCCACAGAATAGATCGGGGGGAGTGGGGTATTGATGGTGGAGGGTAGACAAGTAAGGGAAATATTTCAAATGCTTTAAAAGGAGCTTTGAAATTGGGATTATCATTAATTTGATCGATGTTTTATCAAAATGCCTAGAAGACATATTCCAGTAAGGCAGCAGACAGAAGTTAAGACCAAGTACGGAGATGCAGCTTTAAGGCTTAAAGCACCACGTGATGGCAAATACAGTCACCTTGAGTTTTGCAAACTTGGGAAACAGCACTTAAGGCGTACTTTCCAAAAGCTTCAAAGTCTGGAAACGGTTTTCCATGAAGCGTGATAGCTCTGTTTATATAGAAAATGTGTGCGGAGCCCAAAGTGGCTGTTTTGCTGCTATAGTTATTATGGCAGAAAGTAATAGGAAAGAGGGGACCTTAGTCTAGGACACGTAACGACATAGGAGTCATCATTATCGTGATAATCTCTGCTAAAGAGATTTAGCCTGTTATTAGAGCTCGTCAGTGTCAGAATAAAGAAAGGATTTGGCAAGTGACAAGTGTCAATTGAAAATAGAACGGACACAGCGACGTGTTGGTGATTGGGAGAAAGTTCAGGCAATCTAGTCAGCTCAGTGTACATTTAACGGGAGTGGAGCAGCTGAATCCCAGGACAACTCCATCATTATTATTAAGCAATGTTAAATCGGGAAGATTGGTTCATGTGAATGTTAAATCGGGAAGATTGAGATAGCAGCTACCTGACGAGGGAGCAGTACTTCGAAAGCTAATGCTTCCAAATAAACATGTTAGATTATAACCTGGTGTTGTGCGATTTTTAACTTTGTCCACCCCCGGCGCCTCTACTTTTACCCGTGGACAGCTCAATAGCTGTCGATGCTGATATTGTTTTGAGAGTGCTGCTGGAATTATCCAAACCAAAACCCAGCCAGACTCAAACAAGACCATCTCTGGCTATTGCTCTGATGACGAGTCACTGGATTCAAAACGTTAACTCTGTTTTCTTCCCACAGATGCTGAGTTTCGCCAGTAGTTTCTGTTTATGTTTCCGACCGTTGTTTTCCTGGTAATCCGAGCTCGTTTGCCCCTGCTGGCTTTAAGGATACCAATTATCTAATTAACTTACTGTAATTTGAAACAAGATAAGAAAAACATTAAACATTTTTTTTGTGTGTGCCAGCGTTTTGATTTGAAGTCTTTGCACACTGGTCACAAAAATAACAGTAAACTCCATCTTTATAACTTGGAGTGCGTATTTTCCATCATAATATCGACTGCATTTCTGCCTGGGATATTTTCTAGACGTGAAGGGCGCTACATAAAGTCTTTATTTTGGTGTTATGAATCAAATGGAGGTTGTGTTTTCGAAGTAGATGAAATTCCCCAGTTTCCTCTCCTCCCCTCTGGTTGATTCTTCACACGTTGGAACTTTTCACAGAAAAGCAGCAGCCGTAGAAATCACGTGATCCAATGTCGCTGGATTGAATGTCCTGTGGTTGGTCATGTGGTAAGACTGTCATTAAATTTCCAAGCAAGTTGCCAATCCTAACTTTGTTCCAACGAAGTGGGGCTATAACCCAAGTTGGGGGAAATTCTGGTAATGCAGTGGTATGTTCTTACCTTTGAGCCTGGGTTTAAGTCCCACCTGCTCCAGAGGGGGTGTAATAACATTTATGAACAAGTTGATTAAAAAAAAGTCTTGGCCCAGCTGGAAACTCATTTTCTGGTAAATCAGAATTTTCTGGATTCAGGTCTTGTACCAGCTTCATGAATAACTACTTTGGATATGGATCCTGTGGTGCAATGGTAGTGTCTCTACCTCTGAGCAATTCAGTTCAAGTCTCTTTTGCCATGGAGGTGTGATTACCGTATGCCTAAACAGGTTGATTTAAAATAATTTAGAACGTGTCCTTGCTCAGGGGTATGAGTAACGTGTTTACAATGCCCTCCTTTATGGTGATAGGTTATGGTGAAGGCTATCTCGGACACTTAAGCATCAATGAAATTTGACCTTTTTGGATTAACAAGGATCAGTTCTGTTAACTGACATAGGTTTGGTCACTGAAGCTCTTTAAATGAGACATAGTTGGAAGGACAGAGTTTATAATGTTATGCTGTGACTAATACATCAATCGGCCAACTGAATCAACCATCTGCCCAAGGGGTATGAGCTGTTTTGGCAATGTATGCATCCTGGGTGTATGGATAATCATGGTAGATACTGCAATTTCTTTCCACCATATGTTTTGGATGAATACAAATTAGGAACTGGGCAGCAGAGTTTTAGATGACCTCAAGTTTACAATGATTAGAAGGTGGGAAGTTGGCCTGATGTATTTTGGAATAGGAAGGTCCAAAGATAGGAAGGTGAGAAGTGGGTGTACAGAAGATGACCAGAAGAAGGTGGAGAGATTGCTAATGTTGTTGAAGCAGAAACAGGTTAGTGATAGTGAAGATATGTGGTCAGAAAGTAATCTGAGGGTGATATAAGACATTTTCAAAATATTGCTTTGTACATTGACCCTCCGAAGAGTAACCCACCCAGTCCCATTTCCCTCTCACTAATGCACCTAACACTATGGGCAATTTAACATAGCCAATTCACCTGAACTTCACATCTTTGGACTGTGGGAGGAAACCGGAGCGAACCCGGGCAGAATGTGCAAACTCCACACAGACAGTCACCCGAGGCTGAAATTGAACCTGGGACCCTGGCGCTGTGAGGCAGCAGTGCTAACCACTAAGCCACCGTGCCATCCCAGTCAGCTAGTTTTGGTGGGAAGTTAACTATATCTTTTAAATTTTGTAATTCTATTGGCTACTTTTTCAAATCTTAATGTGAGCTACTCATTGACAGGCTACCAGTTGCTCACAGTCATCATTTTGGCAATGCTTGACTTAAAGATGAGGTGATTTAACAAATAGTAGATAGGCTGGGGTTGTTTTCCTTATAGCAGAGAAGATTGAGGGGGCCCTAAAATATAAAGTTACAAGGGGCATAGATAAGGTAGATACTGAGAAGCATGCTTCCTTCACAGATAACCAGGGGCACAGGAACAGAATGCTGCGAAGAGATTTGAGGCATTATTTTCAGTCAGAAAAGGTGGTAGTGGCAGGAACCATCACAATTAAGATGAACATTTGAAACCCTGTAGTATACACGGCTACAGGCCAAGTGATGTAAATTGAGATTTGTGTAGATAAATGGTTGATGCCTGGTGTGGACATTATGGATCAAAGATTCTTTTTCCATGCTGTGAAAATACTATGACTGCAGCTAACATGCCTCCTATTGCTAAGGCTCACTGACTTTTAGGGCTGAATTTTTGAAGACCAGGACCCAGGTATTCATATGTCAAGATCCTAACCCTACCTCACAGGGATCTTGATCCGTAATGCAATTGTTCACAAATAGACCAATTAATGGCCAGGGTATGTTCACAGTCTGAAGGAAATTGACTTAATTACCTCTGATTCTGTATCTTTGGCCATTTATGGGTTTGAGTCATGTGACATCTGTTCTCAGCATCTTAGGTTGTATACTGGACACGTAATTCAGACTCCCAGGCAAATTCTTTGACGACATGGGATCATTTACTATCGAGGTAGCTGGTAGAGTTAAATTCAATAACAAATCTAGATTGTGAGAAGATTTGTAGCTTGGGTGCTTGTTATTGTGGTCCTATAATAGTAGTGTTGCCCTAGTCGAACTCATGTTGCTTGTCATCTGCGTGTGTGGCTAGTAAGGATAGCTGGTCGTGTCGTTTCGTGGCTAGTTAGTGTTCATGGATACGGATCATTAGCTGTCTTCCTGATTGCCCTATGTAGTATTTTGTGCAGTCCTTGCATGGGATTTTGTACACTGTGTTGGTTTTGCTCATGCTGGGTATTGGGTCCTTTGTCCTAGTGAGTTGTTGTCTGAGAGTGGCTGTTGGTTT
>NC_057735.1:17713887-17896983 GCF_004010195.1 Chiloscyllium plagiosum
CTGTCCTGTATGTCCAGCAGGTTGGCTATTGTTTCTCTGGCTAGGGTTTTGTCAATAGAGTTGAACAGCGCTGTTACATCAAATGAGACCATAGTTTCTTCCTTGTCTATATGTATATTTCTGATGATGTCCAAGAATTCCTGTGTTGACTGTATAGAGTGTCTGGATCTGCTGATCAGGTGTTTCAGTTTCTGTTGTAGTTCTTTAGCAAGTTTGTGTGATGGTGTCCATGAACACCAAATAGCCACAAAACGACACGACCAGCTATCCTTAGTGGCTACACACGTGGATGACAAGCAACATGAGTTCGACTGGCACAACACTACTATTACAGGACAAGCCAAACAGAGATCAGCCAGGGAATTCCTAGAGGCATGGCACTCATCCACAGATTCTATCAACAAACACATCGATCTGGACCCAATATACCCACCACTGCAACTGATAGATGGAACTGACAACCGGAAGCAGCAGACACAAACCACTATAAATGCCGGAGGAAACATCACAGAAGTGTTTCACAGGAGGCTCCCAAGCACTGAGGATGTCACCTAGACAGGGGACGAAACATCTGCAACACAAATTCCCAGCTCGGCAAACAGAACCACAGGACCACACTCTTGAGTCAGGAAGTTGCAGGTTCAAATTGTACTTAGTCACACAGCATGGAAGCAAATCCTTTAGTCCAACCAGTCTATGCCGACCATAATTCCAAACTAAGCTCGTCCCATTTGCCTGCGCTTGGCTTGTATCCCTCCAAACATTTCTTATTCCTGTACTTATCCAAATGTCTTTTAAACATGGTAATTGCATCCACATCCATCACTTCCTCTGGCAGTTCATTCTACCCATCGATCACTGTGTATATAAAAAAAGTTGCACCTTGTGATTGTTTTAAAAAAAATCTTTCTCCTCTTACCTTTAAAAATATGCCCCCTAGTCTTGAAATACCCTCCCCTAGGGAAAAGACACCTGCCATTCACCTTTATCTACATCCCTCATGATTTTATAAACCTCCTTATGGTCACCCCTCAACCTTCTACACTCCAGTGGAAAAACCTATCCAACCTCTCCTAATACTGTACTTTAGGGCTGAGGTCGTTGGCTTTCCTCCCAAGTGGATGTAAAATATTGTATTTTGAAGAACTGGAGGCAAGGTTTCCCTCCTCAACATCACTAAAACAGATTATCTCATTGTTACTTGCTGTACTTTCACTGGGGAAATTGGATGCTATAATTTCTACTTTGCAACAGTTCAAATGTATTTAACTGCTTGTAAAAAAATACTTCGAGGCGTTGGATGTTCCATACACTCATTAACTGCGGTGTGAACACAAATTCTCCGCTAGTCCTCGAACTGGGTGAGCAACGTTGGAATGGTTTGTAAATTCTGGGCTCCCAATAAAAGCCATTGCGGATCTCGAAACATAAAGTGTTTGTCTGTCCAGATACTGCCAGACCTGCCGAGTTTCTGTTTTTGTATCAGATTTCCGCAAGCACTTTAAAACTTCTAAGGAAAAATTGCAGGGAGTTAAATTACAACATCTCCGCAATCCTGCAAAATTCCGGCCTGACATCCCTGAAACTTTGATCGAGTTACGCCAAGTGTGATTCACTGTTCACGCAACCGAGCTGTGTCTCGGCGAAACTGGGCAAATCGAATCGCGGGGTAAAACCAACGGAGGAAGACAGACTCATGTGATTCCGCTGAGTCACCGTGCACACCTGATATTGAACCGAAACTGAAGAGGATCGACATTGGAAAAAAACTTTAACCAGGAGGGAGCTGGCTGACCAGCGTGCGCTACAGTCTCCTAAGTAAGTTTGTCTTATTTTGGGGTTTTTTTTTTTCGTTCTTTTCCCGATGCCTTGACTTTATTCCCTAATCGGAGTTAGGTGTCTCGCTGCCTGTGTCTAGTCGGTGCAGGGAGTTAACTGCACTGTTCCCCGCATGTGTACACCTCATCGTTCCTCGCTTTAAATCCTCCGCTAATTGAATTGACCTTTTTGTTTTGCCATTTGCCCTATGTTTATGACGCTTACATGTAAAGAATCGCTAATAATTTAATTCGGCAATAGATGGGAGCGATTTTTTCGGAAAGAATTAGCACCTTTTTTTTGGGGGGGGGGGGTGTTTGATAATGTACCTTTTGTATTTTCCTTCACAAAATAGCAAACTTTTAACTGAACGAAATGTAAGTGATTTGCTCCGAAGTTGTACATAAAGATACGTGGGAGTATTTAGTCTAACTTTTTATTTTCAAAAATCACTCGAGTACAAAAACTTTCTACTCCCTTCCCCATAGTATTGGACTTGGACGTTATTTCCAGGTGATTGCAGTTTAGTTAAACTCTTCTCATTTTTTCTGGAAGAAATTGCTTTTCGGCTTTCTTACAAGCTGCCGAGTGCTCACTGGTTGTTTATGTCTGACTGCAGAGTTAATGGGTTGGTTTTGTTTTCTGTGTCACAGTGAGTGAGGTGCTGGAACCTGCCTATCCAGGGCGCGGTGTTAGCGTTTGACGTCGTTTCGACAACAGAAACTTTTCAGAGGAAGTTAGTGGGGAGGGGAAGATTGTTGGTTAAAATCGACACCAGTTTCGACAGACCAGTTGCTTTGATTTGAGCGAATGAGGGAAGTGGTAAAGGATATAGGCTGACACTCACGAAATTCTAATTCAGTGCCTGGATCCATTATTGCAGGAGACCTTTCTCTGTAAAGGAGAGCATTTCCGGGATCACAAGCTGGATATCGACGAGAAGGTAAGAGAGGGGGGGGAACGTGAACTGCTGACCTCCAGTTTGTTTTCACTTCACTAGTGTTACCTTTCCCTGTACCTCAGAATGAGAGCACAATCCTAACTGTGGCCATGGGCTCAGGGAAAGATTTCCCAATCTGGGTTCGAACCTCAGGTGGGTGGAAGGTGTGTCCCTCTGGGGTTTGGGTTACTTCCGCCTAATGCACTGAGGATCCAATTTCCTCGATATGTAACTCTTAATCTTTTTATTCTCGTTTTCTACATGGATTAATTGTGCCTACAGGGTTTATGGAGAAAGGTCTCGTTATTTCACTGTAATTCACTCGAATTGGCGTTGACCTTAATGTGAATCCAGAGTCAAGGCCTCACTCACCAGAGGTGGTGTGAGAGACCCTTCTCACTGATGTGTTTTTGGCCTACGTTTCATGTAAAGTATAAATGATGGTGATCCCAATTTCTGAAATGTTCATAGAATCCCTGATTAAAATTAACTGATAAATATTCTTTCCCTTAAACGCTTGAATTTTTAACAATTGTCGTGGTTATGAGACATGACTATTATTGTCCCAGTGTAGAGTTAGATAATAAGATGTCCTGTGGAACTTATTGCAGCTATTAAACCTCCTCCTGGAATGCAACCTCTAGTCACGTTTACAATGAAGGCTTTACTTTGATGCAGAGTAGTTTAGGGCTGCCTGACTGTCACCTTCTTTCATGTGGTGTGAATGTGTATTGGAAGACACAGAGTAAAACAAGTCTTTTGCATTTCGGAAAATTTTCTGCTGTGTTTGTTTGAGCCTGTCTCTGTTTAAGTGCATTTACACAACAATTACTTAGAATCTCATTGAACATACTGCACAAAAACAGGCCATTCCACCTTCCCCCGCCGCAGCTAGTCATTGCTGTTGTTAATACTCCACATGGATCTTATCCCCTGCCTCATCTCATCAGTGCATTTTCTGCTTCTTGAATACATTTATCTGCTTTCTTTATTGAGAAGATCTGATCCATTTGCTCCGTTTCTTGAGTATCCCATTTTAATCACTTTCGAGTAACTGTTTTTCCTTAGTTGCTGACTGTATTTAGTAATTGGCTTGTCTATGTGGTCCTCATTTTAGATTCTTCTACAAATGGAAACAACACCTCAACATTTTTGAAAACAAAAAATGTCTTTTTCTCTGCATTTTTCTCTATCAATCGTATTCTGAATTTTAAAGACTTTTTTGTCTGCTTTTAAGACTTCCCGATTGATCTAAACAGTGTAAACATATCATCAGAAGACTAATTCTTAATACACAATTACTTTATTTTTGACAAAATCTGACCTATGCAGCACATACAATAACATATGCAATATGTATTCAAGTGTAAGTGAATTACATTGAGAAAATGTTATTTCATGTATTCAATTGTAAATTGATTATTTTAGAACAAATAGTGTAAAATACACATAATAGGGTAACAAGTTGTACAATCGAAATGTTTTATTTAAAAACATTTTTTGGGGTTCTTGTTGCGCAATAGTAGTATGTCTACCTCTGGGCCAGAAAGTCTGGGTTCAAGTTCCACCTGTCCTGATGGTTTTTCACAAAGGGCCTGAGCCGTCTGATTTTTAAAAAATATGTTATAAATCTATTTTTCACGTGTCTGATTAACCCTGGGCCAGAAAGTCTGGGTTCAAGTTCCACCTGTCCTGATGGTTTTTCACAAAGGGCCTGAGCCGTCTGATTTTTAAAAAAATATGTTATAAATCTATTTTTCACGTGTCTGATTAACCCACTAAAGTTGATCAGCACTGCACTGAATAGCTAAGTATCAATCAAGTTTTATCACCTCCGTTGAGGTTAAAGCAGATTTGTATTTTCAAATCGGTGTTGTTGAAATTACTCTATAGATCACAGTTTGTAAAATGCTTATTTTGCATCCCCAGTAACAGAGAAATTTTGTTTCAGATCATGGCAATTCATCCACGCAGGGTACGATTGAAACCGTGGTTGGTGGCCCAAGTGGATAGTGGTCTTTTCCCAGGTTTAGTTTGGCTCCATCGGGAAAATAAACGTTTTCAAATTCCTTGGAAACATGCAACTCGTCACAGTCCACCTCAAGAGGAAGAAAACACTATTTTTAAGGTGAATCCAAGGTTACAATTCTTTTTATTTTTACTGGCATTATGATTGCAATGTGAAGAAGTCTTCTGAACAGATTTGCCATAGCTGAGTAACTTCAAGTGAACTGCCTGATTCACTTGTAGCCACTTTATGTTGCACCAAGTTCTGAATTCTGAATGGAATTTTTGACTGGTAATTTTCTCTCTAAAGTTTAAAACACCTTGGGTACTAATAAAATAGAAAGTTAAAGATTTTTTATAAAACAGAGAATAAGGTTAGACTCGGGTTGTCTATGGGAAGTCTTATCTAATTGATCAATACATGAATCAAGAATGGTTTAGTGAATACTGACCAGTAATGTGATCATTTTTTTTTAACTTGAAGTCATTAGGAAATCAGTGTCCTTATGGGGCAGTTATACATACACCCTTGTTTTTGCCAATGCTGTACCTATTTCTAATTTTGCAGAGACACTGCTCTGGACTGGCAGAGTGCTTCCTAGTTTTGGGCAAAGAGTCCCTTTATAAAACCCTGATTGGCATTTTAAGGATGAGAGGAGTTGAAATGTGTCTTTGTGGGGTCTGGAGTAGTAGATGTTGAAGGAGCAATGACTGATTTGGTTTAAGTCTACAAGGTAGAATCATTTAAAGTATTAATTCCAATGTGCTTAATCTACAGGCATGGGCAGTGGAAACTGGGAAGTATCAAGAAGGGATTGATGAACCAGATCCAGCCAAGTGGAAAGCACAGCTTCGTTGTGCACTTAACAAAAGTCGGGAATTTAACCTAATTTATGATGGAACCAAGGAGGTTCCGATGAATCCTCTTAAAATCTACGAAGTGTGTGATATCCCACAGAGCAGTGGTACACACAGCAATCCAGGTAGAACATTTTGTTTGGTTGTAGTAGATTGCACTGTCTTTTTCACCTGCTAAACCAGTTGTCATTTTGCAAGATTACTCAAGTTGTTTTTGTTAGGTAGCTTTCAGTGTTAAAAAAGAAATGCAATAACTTTAATATTGAGACCTGTAGCAAGTAGTTGATTATACCTCTAGGTTTCAAGGGGTCAAATTACATTCTAATGAAATAGTTGTCATAGATACAGAGACTAAATATTCAACAGACCCATCATCTTGTATTTATAGAGTGCCTTATTAAATGTCTCAAGGTTTCACAGAAGCATTATTAGAGAAAATTTGACACGGAGTCACATGCAAATTTAAGCTGACCGAAACTGAAGTTCAAGAGGTTGAAAGGAACAATTTTTATAGGAGGAGGGAGAGAGACAGCAAGTTTCAGGGATAGAATTCCTGAGCTTCGAGCTGATTCAGTGAAGGCATGCCCACTAATGGAGTGTTGAAAGATTCTTTGTGAGCTGTATTTATGGAGGCTGGCCAGAACAATATTGGATTGACATGAGGTTATTCAGCTCATCAAGCTTGTTCCACCATTCAAACTGATCATGGCTAATTGTCTACCTCTACTCTCGCATAGTCAAGCCTAGACTAAACAAATGCATGGATGAGTGATTCAACAGCAATTGTCTTAAGGCAGGTGGCAAAAAAACCATGTTGCAGAGGTAAATGTAGGTAGATCTTGTGATTGAGAGGATCAATGGTCAGAAGCTCACCTTTGACCAATAGATAGTTAAGGCTTCAAACAGTATTGTTCAGCCACAGTCAGTGGCCAGGAAGGGGTCTGGCTGTGGTAGGACCAAAGATACATACTGGATGTCAGACCAGTACCACTCTGAACCCGAAGCCCTGGTATGTTGAGAGAGGTAGTACTGAGTGTGCTTGTGAAAAGTAACTGAAGAACCAAAATAAGTTTAGGGATAATGTAAACACCAGAGTTTTTTTTGTTTTTATTTTAATTAGCCTTCAAATGAAATCTATCTAACAATAGAGTTCAACATATCAATGCATGAGGTTGTTGCTAGAACCAAAGTTCACTGCTCTAATTTGCTTTCACTTTAATCAGTGTAGGAAAGAGGTGATTTTATATTTTTGATCTCTCAAGACTGTTGATTTTTGTAATTAAGTTGAAACACCCAACGTGTCAGATTTCCAATATAATAACTAGTGTGTATTTCACAGGATCGGTGCCATGGGAGGAAAATCTAGATTTGGACGACGAGGATGATGAGTTGAGCACTTCTCAGCCTCAGGTTAAAGTAAGTGGAAAATGTTTGAAACAGGAATTTTAAATGAGTTAAGACTCCTATCAAAAATTTTAGTCTGGCAGTCTTGACACCCTGATGATTTTGTGGCTGAGGCCACCAGGGTGTAGATCGAAGTCATACGATATGTGCCCAGCTCAATTCTTGGTACAAATCAAGTTAATCACCCTCAGTCAGTGCAGATTTAAGGGCATTACAATTGATATTAGTGGTTGTAGGCTGGAGAGTGTGGTAGGGAGTTGCTGGTGTGGACTCTTATTCCCAATTACTGAATAAGAATCCCATCTAGTAAGTATGTGAAAGAAAATGGCTGTGTAAAATTTGGGGCTTGACAATAATGTTCTAGTAACATTTATTATCAAAGTATCTTGTCCTATGTGAAAATGACCATTGTCTACAAAGGACAGATGGGATATGTTTTTAATCCCTCCAGCCAGAGGGTGATAAATAATATAAGACAAAAGTTTCAGGTAACAAAATCTGAACTGGAAATTGTAGTCTTCAAATAGATATTGTACACTAGCTGCTTTCTATTGCTCTGCTGGTTAGCTGAATGTGAAAGGATGCTGTACCTGTTCTTGCTGTGCCAGGGAAATTTGATAGAATCCAATGTAGTCTTATTCTGTGGTGATCAGCACGTATGATAAAATAATGAATGTAGTCAAGCTGCATTCAAGTTATAGAATGATTGAGCAAAAGCCCATTCACCCTAAGTTTCTACTCCTTTTTGATAGAACTAATGTACTAATCCCAATCCCTATCCCTTTTCACATTGATCTATCCTTTTTGAAAAGGTAGTGAAAGCATTTTTAAGCCAGTGCGCTTCATTTTGAGTGAGCAAGGTCAATGTTGATTCTAAATTTTCAGCAGTAGAAGGCCCCCTGTTTTAGGAAATGTTGATCTGTTGGTCGCTGATTGCATATTAAATAAGAAACTACTGATTAATTTTTTTTTTAAATATAGATGCAAGAAAGCTTTCCATTTTCCAGTTCGAATGGTAAGTGAGCAAGATGGTAGTCAGTGTGAATTTAATTTGTAATCAAAGCTTTTATTTTTAACTATTTTAAGATTTTGGCAAAAATAGTTAAATCCTTTGGCTGGGTAAATGCCTTTCAATAAGAATGAGATTCCTGGAAATAGGAAGGCTATGCTTGTTCAAAAGATTCTCTTTTGGAAGTTGTTTTTCATTTTTGACATTGTTATTGAATCATAACACAGAAATAATCCTGTTTCTACAATTTTCTCTTTTCCTGATCACCCAATAATATACATTCTGTACTATCTAATGCTTTTGGGAAATAACTTGTGTTATACAGTGCTTTACATAACCTCAGTAAGTCTTGCAGTACTGTTCTGAGAAGTTAGTGGTAAAACTATGAGCTGCTGCTGGGAAACTGGACTTTTTCCTCCTGCCCATCCTCAGTCCCAAGGGGAATGTGAGAACTGCAGATGCTGGAGATCAGAGTCGAGAGTGTAGTGCTGCTGGAAAAGCATAGCAGGCCAGGCAGCATCCAAGGAACAGGAGAATCGACATTTTGAGCATAAGCCATTCATCATTCCTCTAAGTGCACACAGTTGTCCAGATTTGGTCTCCCCAAGACCCTCTATAATTATAGAAAGACATCCTTAATCTCATTCCTGAATCCTGTTGCCATGAAGGTTGATGTGCCATTGCCTTCTCTACCTCCTAATGCACCTGCATGCTTACCTTCAGTGACTGGTGTACAATGCACCTAGATCTCATTGGATACTCCCTGTATCGATTTATAGCCAGTTAGAAAATCTGTCTTTTTGTTTATGCTTTTGCTCCCAAAGTGGAAAACCTCACATTTATCCATGTTACACTGCCTCTGCCATGCATTTACCCACTCAGCTTGTTCAAATCATGCTGAAGCATCTCAGTATACTCCTCATGGGTCAAATTTCAATCATTCTTGCATCGTCTCCAGATTTGAAAATATTAACTTTTAGTTACCTTATCTAAACCAAAAGTATATGTTGTGCAATGCCAGAGTCCTAGCACTGATCCTTGCAGTACCCGACAAGCCACATTCTGTCATTTGGGGAGGATGGGACAAAGGCCTATTTATTCTCACCCTACTTTCTTGTCTGCAAACCAGTTTTCTATCCATCTCGATATACTACCCCTAATCCCATCTGCTTTTAATTTTGCATGCTAATCTGTTTTGTGGGATGTTGTCAAAAGCTTTCTGAATCTTTGTAAAAATAAAATGGCGACTTTTTTTCCCAGATCTAGCTGAAACTGGGAATTTAAGTTGATAATCTAATTAAGAATCCAATGTTCTGCACTGTATTACTCTAGCTTAATTTTAAAGAAATAATTGCTTTATAAAGTACAGTTTAGTGAACTTGGCAATTTTAATCCAAATTTACTTGCTGCGTTAGTGTGATGGTTATAATCAGGATCTGGATATGATTGCATTATAATCAGAAGTCTGATCGTGCCCTCAACCTTGATTCTCCTGGGCTGGCAAGCCAAGCAGATGGAATATAGTTGTTGAAAAAGACAGCTACCTGTGCTTCCCCAGGGCAAATAGGTTGAGCAGAACCCCCTTTCTGATATCATCATTTGGTGGAGTTGAGGTGGGGTGGAGATTATACAATACTGTAATCTAAATTACACAATTAAAGAAAACTGTGGGTGATCTGATAAATCAGGACACATACCATTTCATATTTTGAAGTTGATTATTTTATTAGTCAGTTGTGATGATGATGACTCTCAATTGTGTAACTTGAATCTTGCAGCCTCTCCGATAGCCGCAGCAAATGTGACTAGCTGCTCTCCAAATGAGTGGATAAAGACTGAGCCAGAACAGGTTGATCCACACTTACCGGCTGAGATAATCAGCACTCCAGAAACCTGGATCAGCTCCCTGCCCAGTAAGCAAAAAACAATTTGTGCTCCAAAGCCAAATCAAGATCTACCTTCTTGCCCTTTGGAAACATTTTTTTCTCTTTTTTCCCCTGCCTTCCACTAACCTTTTAATACTGACCTTCCTTGCAGTTGATATTTGTTTTTGGTCATTATTCCTTAAATTTGGCTGTTTAAATATTTTACTCTATATACACTTAATGACATTTCAAATGTCTCAACTAACTGGGTGTGCAACTAATAACTTAAAATGGCAATATTGAAATAAGTAACACTTTTGTTGTCTATGAATTTCCATTCAGCAATACGATAGAGAGCCTATTAATTTGGTTAAGTTGATGATATTACAGTTAAATGAATGTTATCCTGGATATTTTTAAGGTAGATACGTCTCTGGGTCCTGATAGGGTCTATCCCAGAATATTAAAGGAGGCAAGAGAACAAATTGCTGGAGCATTGCCAGACATGATTGTATCCCATTTGGCCACAAATATCGTCCCAGAGGAGTAGAGAATAGGAAAATGTTCTCCCATTGTTGAAGGGTAACCGGGATAATCCAGGAAATCACAGATCTGTGTGCCTTTATGTCAGAGGTAGGGAAATTATTGGAAAAGATTCTCTGGCAAAGTCTGAGTGTGTTTCGAAGCAAATAGACTAATGACGGAGTTTTGAGAAGATTTTGTAGCTTAGGTTGAGGTTCTGGATGCAGGTTTGCTCACTGAGCTGGAAGTTTCATTTTCAGACGTTTTGACACCATACTAGATAACCTCTTCAGTGAGCCTCCGGATGAAGCATTGCTGATGACTTCTGCTTTCTATTTATATGTTTGGTTTGGTGATGTCATTTCCTGTTCATTTTCTCGGGGATGGTAAATGGGGTCCAAGTAAATGTGTTTGTTGATAGAGTTCCAGTTGGAATGCCATGCTTCTAGGAATTTTTGTACATCTCTGTTTGGCATGAGCAAGGATAGATATGTTGTCCCAGTCGAAGTGGTGTCCTTCCTTATCTGTATGTAAGGATACTAGTGAGAGAGGGTCGTATCATTTTGTGGCTAGTTGATGTTCACGTATCCTGGTGGCTAGTTTTCTGTTTGTCCGATGTAGTGCTCGTTACAGTTCTTGCACAGTATTTTGTTTTGTACATCTCTGTTTGGCATGAGCAAGGATAGATATGTTGTCCCAGTCGAAGTGGTGTCCTTCCTTATCTGTATGTAAGGATACTAGTGAGAGAGGGTCGTGTCATTTTGTGGCTAGTTGATGTTCACATATCCTGGTGGCTAGTTTTCTGTTTGTCCGATGTAGTGTTCGTTACAGTTCTTGCACAGTATTTTGTAAATGACATTAGTTTGCCTTGTTTTCTCTATGGTGTTTTTTAAGTTCGTTAGTTGCTGTTTTAATGTGCTGGTGGGTTTGTGGGCTACTATGATGCTATGAGTAGTCTGGCAGTCATTTCTGAGATGTCTTTGATGTAGGGGAGAGTGGCTAGGGTTTCTGGACGTGTTTTGCCTGCTTGTTTGGGTTTGTTCCTGAGAAGTCGGCAGACTGTGTTCATTGGGTCACACAAGAAAAGACGTCATCAACCCAAAGAAACCCAAACAGTGGGTGGCACGGTGGCACAGCAGTTAGCACTGCTGCCTCACAGCGCCAGAGACTCGGGTTCAATTCCCGCCTCAGGCGACTGACTGTGTGGAGTTTGCACATTCTCTCCGTGTTTGCGTGGGTTTTCCCCGGGTGCTCCGGTTTCCTCCCACAGTCCAAAAATGTGCAGGTTAGGTGAATTGGCTATGCTAAATTGCCCATGCTGTTAGATGAGGGGGTAAATGTAGGGGTAAATGGATCTGGGTGGGTTGCGCTTCGGCGGGTTGGTGTGGACTTGTTGGGCCGAAGGGCTTGTTTCCACACTAAGTGGAAATTATGAAGATGATTGAGAGAAAAATGGTTGAAGTTGTCTACATGGCCTTCAGTAAAGCCTTTGACAAGGTCCCTTATGGCAGACTGCTCACATGGTATCGGAGTGAGCTGGCAAAGTAAACACAGAACGGGCTTAGTGTTTTAAAAAATTCTCAAGATCAGGTTCGTAGGAGAGTAGTCTGACACAGAACAAACGACCAAGAGGCGAGTCTGCTAGAATATGAGCATTTTATTCCCCGCAGCGTCGCCACAACCAGGTCTCATACTTACAACGGGTCTGGCTTATACTCACTCTACATGTTACCGGAACTGGGAGCCGTCAGTTCTCGTAGAGCGGTTGCCAACAACCCACGCTCGGCGGTTAAACGTAACCCCGGAGCAGACTCACCGAACTGGAGACTTTTCCAGCTGATATACTCTTTTCCAGATATAAACATTCATGTGAACAGCAGAGCAAGCTAAAAAACACATTCCATTCTGCTTACATACAGATAAGAAGATTCACACGGGGAGGTGTGTAATAAGATTCACACGGGACTAAGCAACACCTCCATTCCGGTTAGATTCACACATGTATTGGGACATAATTTTTAACCGTTTCACCACACTTAGTCATGGGGGACAAAGGATAGTGCTGGAAGGATGCTTTTCGGAATGGAGGGTTGTAACTAGTGATATTCCACTGGAGTCTGTGCTGGGACCTCTATTTGTGGTCTTTGTAAATAGTTTGGAGGAAAAGTTAGTTGGCCTAAGTTGGCAGACAATGCAAAGATTAGTGGAGTTGCAGATAGTGAAAAGAATTGTCAGATGATACAACAGGATCTAGATCAGTTGGAGGCATGGCCAGAAAAATGGCAGATGGAGTTTAATCTGGACAAATGTGAGGTGATGCGTTTTGGAAGGTCAAGTACAGGTGGAACTATATACAGTGAATGTCAGAACCTATTGATATGCAGAGGGATCTGGGTGTTCATGTCCATCGCTCACTGGTGGAGCACAGATAAGGTAGCAAAAAGGACCTATGGCATGCTTGCCTTCGTTGGAAAGGGCATTGAGTAAAAGGCTAGACAAGTTATGCTGCAGCTTTATAGAGCTTTAGTTAGACCACACTTGGAATATTGCATATAGTTCTGGTCACCATAGTTCCAGAAGGATGTGGATGCTTTGGAGAGGGTACAGAAAAGGTTTAACAGGATTAGATTAGATTACTTAGTGTGGCAACAGGCCCTTCGGCCCAACAAGTCCACCGACCCGCCGAAGCGTATACCACCCAGATCCATACTCCTACATTTACCCCTTCACCTAACACTATGGGCAATTTAGCATGGCCAATTCACCTAACCTGCACGTTTTTTTTTTGGATTGTGGGAGGAAACCGGAGCACCCGGAGGAAACCCACGCAGATACGGGGAGAATGTGCAAACTCCACACAGAGAGTCGCCTGAGGCGGGAATTGAATCCGGGTCTCTGGCGCTGTGAGGCAGCAATGCTACCCACTGTGCTGCCCCCATACCAGGATGTTGCCTGTTATGGGGGATTTTAGCTGGGAAGAAAGGTTAGATAGACTGACTTTGTTTTCATAAGAATGCAGAAGGTTAAGGGGTGACCTGATAGAGGTTTATAAGATTGTGAATGTATGGATAGAGTGGAAAGTATGAAACTTCTTTCCGAGGTGGAGGGGTCAGTTATGAGGGGAACACAGGTTCAAGATGCAGGGTTGGGGGGAGAGGAGTTTGAGATGTGCAAGGCAAAGCTTTTCACACAAAGGATATTGAGTGCTTGAAATGCGCTGCCAGAGGTGGTATTGGAAGCAGACGCATTAGCAGCATTCAGGAAGCCCCTGGGTGAATACATGAATCGGAAGAGAATAGAGGGATATGAATCCTTTAAGTGAAGACAGTTTTAATATGAAAGGGAAAAATGTGTTGGTATAGGTTTGGAGAACTTAAGGATCTGGTTTTGTGGTGTATTGTTCTTTGTTCTATCAAAGCATGCTCTACTTGTATATTGCTTTGTGATATTTAAAATAGTTTACTTTCATGTTGTTTAATTATGAATATTTGACTTAATTGTGGATGGGAATCTGATCATCCTTTTAGCTTATTTAAGACAACTCTCTCTCGATATTTTTTATGAATTGATTTGATTCATTTTCTCCCCTGTCATTCTGTATAGTGACAGACTTGGAGATCCAGTTCCAGTACAGAGGGAAAGAATTGGGACCTGCCTTAAATGTCAGCAATCCACAGGGATGCCGTCTCTTTTATGGTGATCTGGGTCCAATGCCAAACCAAGAGGAGTTATTTGGTCCAGTTTCCCTTGAACAAGTGAAGTTTCCTGGAACAGACCATATCTCAAATGAAAAGCAACGTCTTTTCACAAATCGCCTGTTAGATGCGATGGACCGAGGACTCATCCTAGAAGTGAGTGGTCATGCCATCTATGCCATCCGGCTGTGCCAGTGTAAGGTGTATTGGTCAGGACCCTGTGCAAATGGAAATAATACCCCACATGTCATAGAACGGCAGAAGAAAGTCAAGCTGTTTTGTTTAGAAACATTCTTGAGTGGTGAGTCCTCGACTACTTTTTAAATGTAAACTAATGAATCGATATGAACAAACAAAAACAGAAGATTTTGGCAAAGCTCAGCAGGTCTGACAGCATCTGTGAAGAGAAATCAAAGTTAATCTTTTGGGTCCATTGACTCTTCCTCAGAACCCTGTTTTGAACTTTTATTTCTCTTCACAGATGCTGCCAGACCTGTTGTGTTTTTCCAGCAACTTCTCCTTTTGTTTGATTTACAGCAGTTGTAGTTCTTTCAGTTTTTATTTTGATTGGAACGAATTTGCTTTTATTTCTGGAATTTTTTGTTATAACTTTTTCGTTCCACTCTTTCCCCACCCCTTCTAAACTTGTTCATCCCCAGTCTCTCTTTTCAGATGTGAAATGGTTCAATATATAGTTGTTTCTGGACGAGAACTTTTCTTGCTTCTCCAGCAGTCAAAAGAAGCTGTGAGATTGGCAAGTGTTGGTATCCAAAGGGATCTGGGTGTCCTTGGTTATGAGTAACTGCAAGCTAAACAATTAGGCAAACTTGGGGAGCAGGAGTAAAAATGTCTTGCTGCAATTGGTTGGAGCCTTGGTGGGACCACACCCGGAGTATCCTCTCTAAGAATCTTGTGTATTAATTGGACCATTAGGAAAGATTTGTATGGTTTTGGTCTCCTTGTCTAAACAAGGATGTTCTTCTCGTAGGGAAGAGTGCAACAAAGGTTCACCTAGATGGATTCTTGGAATGGAGATACCCATAAAATTATAAGACATAGCAGCAGAAGGCGTCCATTTGGCCCATTGAATCTGCTTTGCCTTTCAAAGAGATGATGGTTGATCTAGTAATCCTCAGCTCCACTTTCCTGTCTTATCCCCATGAACCTTACTGATTTTAAAATCTCTCTGCCTTGAATATACTTAACGACAGCCCTCTATGGTAAAGAATTCCACTGATAAGAAATTTCTGTCTTAAAAGAGCAACTTCTTACATTGAAATCAAGGGAAAACAATCCCTTTGCCAACTACCTTGTCAGGCTCCTAAGAATTTTGTGTATTAATTGGTCTGAGGAAAGATTGTATACAAGTTGAGTTCCCTTGTTTAGACAAGGATGTACTTCTCATCCAGGGTGTATAGACCATACTCTGTACTTGCCATAGCTTGTAGCTGTGTTCTTTGGAGTTTTGATGATCGAGAAGTGATCATTTTGAAATGAACAAAATTACAGGGCTCGACCAGGCAGGACTGAGGTTTTCCTCTGGCTGAGATGGAGGGGGGGTATTCTCCAGAAACTGGGCACAGCTTCAGCTTAAGGGACTGACCATTTCGGACCATGATGAGGATGAATTCATCATCTGAAGGTGTGAATTGTCTGAATAATCTGTCGCAGAGGACTATGAAACTTGAGTCGTTGAGAAAGTTCAGGAGAGATTTTGAGATACTGAAGACATCAAGCATACTTGGATAATACAGGAAAATAGTGTTGTGGTAGAAGATCAGCCATGATCTAGTTGAATGGGAGAGCAGGTTTGAAGTGCTGATTGGCCTACTTCTCCTGTCTTCTGTGTGCCTATTAAGGCAGAAACGAAGGTGAGAATGAGGATCAAATATTGGGGCCAACACTGAACTTGTCTCTGTTTTTGTAACTTCATTATTAAGCAATAATAAAATTGCAGGTTATAAGTTCTGAACTGAAGCATTTTGTTTCTACACAAAGTCTGCTCACCATTTTTAAATTTTGGATTGTAGATCTGATTGACCTTCAAAGAGGACAAAGTAATAAAGTACCACCTTTTGAGATTTACCTGTGCTTTGGGGAAGAGTGGCCAGATGGCAAGCCTAAGGAAAGGAAACTAATCATGGTGCAGGTAACACCTTTCCTGGGTTTTGTGTCTATATAAACTATTACTCATGTTAGTAAATTACATACTCACTTACAGTATAGAATTTTGCAATGAGAGATTGTATATCATACCATTCTGGTAACAAAGTTATCTAGTTAATCCATTGTCCATTTATAGGTGCATAAGATGCTATTGAGCATGTAGCCAAATTCTACCTAGACATGACTGTGAACATTTTATTAATAATCTCACTACTCTTTTATTAATTCCAAATTTGAGAATTAAGGAACATTTTTGCATCTTTACAGTCCAAAATCGACAATTCTTCAAAACTCAAGTTTATAAAATCATGAGAGATATAGATAGGTTTAATGGCAGGTGTTGCTTTCTTGGGATGGGGGATTTCAAGAATAGGGGGCACATTTTGAAGATGAGAGGAGAGAGATTTAAAATAGACTTGAGGGAAAAATCTTTTTACATGGAAGATGGTTCATGTATGGAATGAACTTCCTGAGGAAGTGATGGATGTGGGTACAATTACAAGGTTTAAAACACATTTGGATAAGTACTTGAATGGAAAAGGTTTGGAGGGATATGGACCAGGAGCAGGCAGGCGGGACTAGGTAGTTTGGGATTATGTTCAGCATGGACCGATTAGGACCGACGGGTCTGTTTCTGTGCTACATGACTCTATGAACTTAGTCATTATCTTCCTATTTGCCTGATGCTTTTTAATATCTTAAATGTTAAATTGTGCCTTTAGAATTAAAAGTTAAAGTCATAAATAGGTTTGAGTTCAGGATGTTTCATTACATTTTAATATCTATGTAGTCAATTTTAGAAGTCCATAAACTTTGAAACAATCTTTTAACCCAGGGGTATTTATTTCCTTATTGAAGTACATTTTTTAAAAAATTGCTAACAGCCTGATTGTACAATAACCTAACATTGGGAATTGCACAGTGTATTATTGATGTGGGAAAATACCTCATTTACCCATTTTAATTGGTTCCATCTATTCTGTTACCATTAAACTTTCCAAAACTAACTTGATTTTAGTAGGGTGCCGATTAGCTTACTCAGTTGACAGTAATTATTGATTTTTCTTTTGTTCTAGAATAACATAAGATCAGATTGATTGCCTATTCCTAATTATCTTGAGATTGTTTTTAGGTCATTTTGATGTGTAGCAATCCTAGGTAATGTTCATTGATCGTGTGTTCTGGGATATTGACCAAACAACATGCACATGCCAACTTTGGCTAGTGGGTGACATTGTCTCTACAACATTGCTTCTCTTAGTTGCAGGAGTTGGAAGAATTCCCAGCTCAATCTGCCCATCTTTCAAGAGGACTTCATTCTGTCAGACAGGTTGTCTGATGTGGACTGTAGTTGGGCTGCTGCCCTGGGGGAAAGTTTGGAGGCAGTCATGGGCTGTTGTTTGCTGAGGTGGGCTATTTGTCCCTTAGTGCTATGGCGTCTCATCCAAATTCTAAATTTTAGAAAAGGCAAAGCATTTAGCGTTCATCACCTTCCAACTATTCACCAACATCCCCTTTCCATCACCTTCCCCTTTCCCTGCTACCTCTTGTCCCTCCCATCTACCATCCATAATCACATGCCAAGCTAGAATTTCCATGTCCGTGCAACCACTATACACAGTATAGAATCAATCAACTGTGTGTTTCTTTTTAAAAAAAAAAAATTGCAAACTTTCAACATCCTTCCCAGAAAAAAAACACATTTTTGCTGCAGACCAAAAAAAAATCAATCACCAGATTCTCTCTAAGACTCAATGGAGGTTTCTACGGCTTGTAGTTTATACTTTCTATCTTGTATAAATAAACCTTGTGCAATTGGCAGTAGAGCTCAGAATTAGAATACTATCTCACTGGACCTAGCTGTTTCAATGGTCTGTTGGATGTCAGAGCTTGCATTTGTGCCTCATTATGTGTTAAGGAATCTTTGAAAAAGCTGGATGTCTTCCCTGAAAATTGTGGCAGACTAGGACATGCTTATTCCGACTGTAGCATTAGCAAGGTCAGAAGAGCATGCTGCAGGCTTGCAAACTGAACCAATCCACACATCTACACTAAACCATTAGAAATTGGTAATACTAGAGACAGAGCATGGAATCCCAGAATTTAGGTCCTAGCTATGATTTTCACACCACCTTGAAGTCCACCTGATTGCACGAATATCTGAGATAACCTCCTCCGTAGTAGAAATTTTAGGGAGAGAAGTATGGACTTGTTGTTGTAATAGTAAACCAAGGAAGTACAGGAATTTAACACTTGATGCAGCTATAGTCATCTTTAGCAAGTAATAAATGTTTTCTACTATCCCCTTCTAACTTATTATTTTTGCCTTGATTTTTTCAGGTTGTGCCAGTTGTTGCACGGATGATTTATGAGATGTTCACTGGTGAATTCACACGTTCTTTTGACAGTGGAAGTATCAGGCTGCAGATCTCGACCCCAGACATTAAAGATAATATTGTGACTCACCTGAAGCAACTCTACCATCTGTTGCAAACAAACCAAGGACATGAGCCATGGCAAATTCAGCCTCCAAACCTGCACATGGCACAACCTCTGCCAACCCAGTAACATACACTTTCATCCTCTCCAGCAGAATTGTTAATTTTGATGGAAATGCCACAGTGAATGTAAAATATTAATTGCAATTTAATATATATTATATATACATATGTCTAATAAGCCTGCCCTATTTAGTGCTGGTACGATTCAAGAACAGAAGTGTAATTGTAACTGATTAAATTGTTTATTTTAAAGAAATTGACCTCCATAAATTTCCTGTTATGGTTTTGTTCCCCATATGCCTAATCTTAAAGCTGACAGTCGCAAGATGAAAAATGTGGAATTTCCCAAGCTCTGAGATGTTTGTAGAAATTTAATCACAATGCTGAATCGATTTCCCATTCTTATGAACAGACATTGAGGTTGTAAAAGTTGCTACAATGTCCTAAAGTGCCTCTTGAGGTGTAATTACTGTTGTAATTTTAAAGTCTTGGTACATCCATTGTTGAACAGTGACCATTAAGGTACTGAAATGACCATCAAAGGTGTTTTTTAGTGATAGATTCCGAACGTAAGCTTATTTCACTTTAGAGAGATGCCCAATGTTTCCAAACATAGTCCTGTGTTTCAGTCATATATTTTTGTGAGCTAACAGTAGAACTCGCTAGCCCTTGCTAACCATTTGCTGGCATCAAAAGTTTTTTAAACAATAATGATATCACATAGACATTGAAAATATGGAAACTATTTAATCTGGCTGATCTGGTACCACAGAAATTTAGAAGATTTAAAATCTGTTCAACTCACCTGATTCATGTTTGTTTGGGTTCTGTATTATAACAACTTTCTTCATAGAATCCATACCAGAATTTAAAAATGGATTCTATGTAAATGACTAATTCTTTGAAGTAAATACTCCTGATTTAACTTATGTTGACTTTTATACAAAAACAAATCAATGCATTACTTTGCAAATGACACTAAACTGGAGTTTAGAATGGGTGGTGGTAGATAGTTAAAGTTGGCATGAAGCATAACTTATTATTTCAGCTGCAGATAATTTTATTGTTGATCAAGTTTTTATGCAAGTCAATCCAAATAATATTGAGATTTTAATTTGCATAAGGTCTATGGTGCCATTTAATTGTTGTATATTTGCAGAACTGCGTCCTGAGCTGCATTAAACTGCAATTCAATTTTCTATGATACATGTTCTACTGTGACTCGTTAAATATAATTTAAGTTATTTGGAAGCATTGATTTAATTTGGTCTTATTTGCATTTTGTTTCATCAGAAGTGGGAGGGGAGGGGGAGGAGTTCAACACTTGTTAAAACGTTTCTTAATCAAAACGACTTTACAGAAAAATGATGTTTCGGTTAGACCACAGGAACAATGGCTTTGAAATGTTCATTAAGTTAACGAAGGAGTAGCAACAATTGTATAGGCACTTCCAATTTGTTTTCTAAAATCCTGACTTATATGCTATTAAGATTTCCTTGTTTGTTTTATGTCAGTTGCATATTGTGATTTTTTTTTTTCTCTCCCAGCGATCAAAGCACTGTTCTGTCCATTCCCTAATTCTTCTGTGAAGGTGATAGTGAATAACCCTTTTTTTTTTAAATGGCCGCAGCCATCTACTGTCAGTACATCCGCAACCCTGTATGGATGGGAGTTTCAGAATTTTGACCCAATCACAAATGAGAAATGTCAATTGTAGTTCCAAGTCAGGACAGTATGACTTAAACCTGCAAATGGAGGTTTGCCCACCTTCCTGGTTTCACTTTTCCAAGTTGTTTCAAATATTTCTGACCTGGGTGTTGCATATTATTCAAACTAAATATGCAAGTCATAAACTATTATTTATATTTTTCTTTTTAATTTGATGTTTATGAATAATGTTGAGTAGCGGTCAATTTTTCTTCAGTGCATAAATGGAGCAATGACTGCTTGCGATCATTTCAAGATATGGGACTGAAGTGTTTCATTTTGTGATATGTTGCTTTGTCTAGAAGTAGTCAGTAGATGTTAAAACATGTGATTCTTTTAGCATAATTTGTATTTATTCAAGTACATTTCAGTCATGTTCCTTGTCAGAATGAATAGTCTAATTTGAAAACAAAACGTGGGAGTAGTATCCTGTTGAGGCCTGAACAATGGGCAGAATTGAGTGATAAGTCTGGTGAAGATTATTTGCTGTTGGAAGCAACTGATTGCATATTTGAACTAAGTGTTGAGATGAGATTCTTGCGGGGCAGTGATGAGTTGCCTGTGATGGGGGTTACTATCGTGAATGACTTCCATGTAGCTTTCTCTCCTGGCACCCTGTGTGAGCGAAGAATTTTTGTCATGGAAATCAGAATTGAGTACCTGATGACTTCAGCTCTCTGCTTTTGGTAGGATTGCCATATTGGACACCATGTACCAAGAGTGGCAATGGTCACATGCACCATCTCTGATTTACTTACAGCACTTCCCTGAGCTTTACTGCTGTATTACAGTGATATTTGCCTTTGCACATCAAAGTGCAGCATTTAGGACGTTTTGTGCTCAGGGACACACACTCAACTCATGGACCTGGACCTGACTGCAATTCTAGATTGTTCACTTGCTTTTGTAATGCACTATTCATAGCGTTCCTACCTTATCTTTGCACAGGCACAAAGCCATACAGCTTTTCATGTTTGAATGTGTTGCTGGAAAAGCTCAGCAGGTCAGGCAGCATCCAGGGAACAGGAGAATCGGGCATAAGCCTGACCTGTTGCGCTTTTCCAGCAACACATTTTCAGCTCTGATCTCCAGCATCTGCAGACCTCATTTTCTCCTCAAAGCTTTTCATGTTTGCCATGTCTCCTAGTCAAGGGAACAAACATGTAGCACAGAGCCTTGCACATCAATGTCATACCTACACCATGTGCCGGCAGCTTATGTGCAAGCACCCTGTATTTGTTTCAAATGTCTGAAAGTCTAACAGGAGCAGTCCTTAGTCCAGTTAAGGGAGCCTATGGTCAACCAAAAGCATCAGTTGATCTCAGGCAAGAGACTGACCACTTGGCTACTTGGTGCAATCAAGGTCTGGAGTCCTATGTCCATGTAGTCTGGGGATTGGACTGTGGGTAGTCATGCAAATTAAGCTTCACGATACACCTGGACCAGTAGCAAGTAGATAGAGGGATACGGCTCCTGTAAGTGAAGAAGTTTATTTTTAGTACGGAAGGGCAAAATGTGTTGGTGCAAGCATGGAGGGCCGTGGGTCCGGTTCCTGTGCTATATTATTCCTTCTGTTCTTTTTTTAAACCTTGCCTAAAGCCTTTCTTTTCCTCATCCAGTCCAGAATTGTCTGAGGCATCCACCCTTCTCTGAACTTTATTGCTCCTGCATTTACCTCTGAAGGATACATGTTGGACCTATACTCCCCAGTTCCTTTTGAATGACCTCTACTACTCTGCTGTAGTCTTACCTGCAAGGAGCTGTTCCTGCCAATTAATAAAATAAATCTTCTCCTGATCCAAAGTTGTCTTTTGCAGGCCATCTTTTCTCTTGTCCAGAACCAATTTGAACCATACTGTGCTGTAGTCGGTTTCATCTAAATGCTCCCCCCCACCACCCACTATGTCAAACCACTTGTCTGTTTCTTTCCCCAGACCCAGCACTGTCTCATCCTTGCTGGGCCTTCTACAAGGCCATACTGACCAGATATCCTAAATTAATCTAATATCATTTACCACCCCCCCACAACCCTTTCTATTCATATACCCATTCAGATGGGTTTTAAATGTAAGTGCACCAGCTTCCACCACTTCCTCTAGCAGGAAGTGGTGCATGCACAGGTCACTTTTTAATCTTTTCACTCTTAGCTTAAACCTTACACCCCTTAGTTTTGGACAGAGGTAGCATGGTTGCTCAGTAGTTAGTACTGCTGCCTCAGTGCCAGGAACCTGGGTTTGATTCCTGCCTTGGATTATTGGCTGTGTGAGATTTTGTATTCTAGGTCCATTCACTAACCCACTCGCAAGTGCTTTGTTTATTCAATCATAATTTCTTTACTAATCCACTCATGTGGGAACACTGTATTCCCATTTTATTCATTCATAACTCCCTACTGTAACACTGATTCATTCATAAAACTATGGTTCTATAGTATATTTTATTATCATAAGATAGATCAAATATAAAATTATCCTTTCTAACCAAAACAACCCTTCCAAAACTATTACTGCATTTTTGCATCTTATTCAGGCCTTGCTACATCTCACTACATATAGTGTACAGCACAACACCATCCCATTCATCACGTCTCCACGAAGCATTATATTTTTTTACAGATATTTGTATTGAAAGAAAAGATTTTATAAAATTGCAAAAACTACAACAATAAACCAACAAAAAACATTATATATAAAAAAACTAAAGAACAAAACACAACTATACTTGTGCAAGATAAGCAAATCAATAGAAGTAAATAAACAGCGCGACAAAATATTACCTCCTGAAGTCCGAGAGCATTGAGTAATATGAGTTTATTCGAAATTCTTCCTTCGTAGACATCAAGTTCGCTAAAGTGGAGCGCAATAGCTGCACAAAAACCTTAGTTAAGATGGCAGATAATTCTACCTCTAGATAGTCCAAAAAGGGCTGCTATATCCTATAAAAAAATTTCCATTTACTGGTGTACCATATTTGTAACCAAGTCCAAAGAAATATATGTTATGATCAGCCTATGCCAACCTAACAGACCCGGAGACTTTCAGAGACTCAACAAATTAGAATATGTTTCCTTGCACAAAAAGTAAGAACATTTAAAAAGTTTTTTGCCCATTGAGTGTCTGGAGAACTTATATTGAGTAAGTCCAGGAAAAGAGAGATAGGGTCCCTCTTAAATTCAATCCCTAAGACCCTTCCTATAACTTTTGCTACAGCACTCCGATATGTATGGAGCCTGCAGCAAAACCACAGACAATGAGTGAGTACTTATACTTTATTTTGCACTTAGGACATAATGAAGATACTCCCATCTTAAACTTAGAGAGACAATCTCAAATGGGCCCTATGCAGAATCTTTAGCTGCATAGCATGGGTCCTATTACAGATTGAAATCTTCCTCGCATTTTCACAAATATTCTCCCATGGCTTCATAGAGATCTCTCCCAGACCCCACAACGACGTTCAACATCTTCTGAAAGAGCACTCCCTAACATGTGATAAAGAGTGCTAACAGAGAGAGTACTTTTAGCATGAAGCACCCTCTTCTCTGTAACAGATCTGTAGGAAGCGGTCAAAAGCGTGGTCCCTTTTTGAATAAAATCCCTGACCTGAAATAAACAAAAAAGGTCTCTGCTAACTAAACCATATTTATGGGTTATTTGGTCAAAAGACATCATGATTTCACTTTTCAATAAATCACCCAAATAGGAGATTCCCCTAGCTGCCCAAAGCTTAAATCCAGGATACATTATCCCTGGCTGAAAGCCAGGCTTGCTAGCTATGGGCATAAGAAGGGACATTTTGGATGTATTATCCTCACTCTGCCGCACTGCCCTCTATGCCTTAACAGTATTAATAATCATCAGATTACAGCAATATTCTGTAACTTTCAATATTTATCTAAGAACAACAGGCTAATGAAGGGAAATTTTGCCTGGGAGGCCTCAGTATCTAGCCATACTGACGCCAGGTCCTCACAAGCTCAGTCACTAATGGAGGATAGTAGGGAACTTAATTGATATCTTTTAATATCCAGGGGTCCACTTCCCCCAATCCACAAGGCAACTGGAATTTAGCCAGCTTGCTAAGAGGTTGTTTATGGCGCCAAATAAAGGAGCCAAACCATCCATTAATTCTCCAGAATGTTTGCCTAGGAAAAACTAAGGGTAGCATTCATATAGGATAAAGTAAACAGGGAAGGGCATTCATTCTAATAAGAGCTAATTGGCCCAGCCAGGATATTGGAAGCGCCTCCCATCACTGGAGATCTTGCTTAATTCTGTTGAGCAAATGGACAAAGTTGGCCTTGAACAAAGATGCCTAAATACAGAAAACCTTCCTGTGACCATTTAAAGGGGAACCATGATTCACCCTCCCCATCAAATATTCTCCTAAGCCCCCTTCCATAGACATGGCCTCCAATTTTGAGAAAATAATCTTATAACCCAAAAAGGAGACAAATGAGTCGATACATTGTGTCAAATAGGGTACCAAGGCCACTGGATTAGACAGAAAAACAAGAACATCATCCGTGTATAACGTGATCTTATGCAATTTTGATCCTACTTCCGGGGCAGCTATATTAGGATCCCTGCAGATAGCCTCGGCAGCAGCTCAATCACCAATGTAAAAAGTAAAGGTGAGAGGGGAGAGCCTTGCCGACTGCCCCTACAAATATTAAAATGACTAGATATCACACCATTAATGAGAACCGCCACTAGAGGATCACTATAGAGAGCCTTCACCCTCCTAATAAAAACCAATCCAAATTGTTCAAGGGTATTAAAAAGATATGGCCACTCGACCCGATCAAATGCCTTTTTTGCATCCAAGGAAATCACTAATCTCTGAACCAACTGCTGCTGACATGTTTGAATCATATTCAGTAACCTCTTGACATTATTAGAGGTTCTACAGCCTTCATAAAGCCAATCTGGTCATCTTTAACAATGAAAGGGAGCACAGTTTCCAATATTAACACCAGAACCTTAGACAAAATTTTAAAATCAGAATTTAAAAGTGAGATGGGCCTATAGGAGGCACATTCCTCTGGGGTCTTCCCTTTCTGAAGAATGAGAAAAATCTTAGCCTTTCTTAAGGATGACAGGAGGTGATTGTGGCTGTACGAGTAATTATGCATGTCTAACATCGGCCCCAACAACATATTTATAAATTCTTTGTAAACTCGGTAGGAAGACCATCAGAGCCAGCCACCTTCCCACTCTGCATCTGCTTCACAGCCTTCTGTGCCTCTTGTTCTATTAAAGGGGCATTAAGAAAAGACACCTGTTTGGAAGTAACACCTGGAAGATCCAGGTTTTTAAAAAAGAACTCCATCTTAGCTCATCCATCCTCACAACATCCAGACTGGTATGGTTCAAAATAAAATTTCCGAAATGCAGCACTGATCTTTTTAGAATCTCAAGTGAACATTCCAGTCCCATCCCTAATTGAGGGGATGGGTTGGGGGACATTCTTACTCCTGGCAGGATATGCTAGATACCTGCTGGGCTTGTCACCTTGTTCAAACAGTCTTTGTTTCACAAAAGAAAGTTCCTTCCTTGCTGTCTGAGTGAGCATGGAGTTGAGGGTGGACCGAAGAGCTGTAACCCGCTGCAGCTTAGTCACCAACGGATAATCAAAGTTCACCTTCTCGGCTGTCTTTAGCTGCCTCTGAAGCAGGCCTTGCTCCCCCTTCTGTCCTTTCTAACTGGCAGAGTAAGGAGTAATTATCCCCCTGACACAAGCCTTAGCAATCTCCCATAGAATAGACGGGTTACTGGCCATATCCAAATTGGTGTCTAAAAATACCTTAAATTCATTGAAGAAATATTCAATGAACTTACTGTCCTTTAGTATAAAGGGATCTATTCGCCCGTGCCGAGAGCCTACAATACTGCCCTGAATCTAAATATAATGCAGTGTGTTCAGAAATAGTGATATTTCCAATTCTACAGGACGTTACTGAATCTAAGGATAATGCAGGGTTTAGGAAAAAATCAATCCTAGTATGACATTTGTCCGGATTAGAAAAGAACGTAAAGTCCCCACTTGTAGGGTGGAGATGCCTCCTGACATTCACCAATCACAGTTTAGCATATTAAGTCCACTAGTTGCTTAGATTGTAACAAAAGTGTTGAGTGGCCTCTAGGCATTTTATCCTCCGCGGGATCCATGAAGCAATTAAAATTTCCCCCTATCTGCTGCAGTGGGAGAGCCATCAATTTGGAGAATGCTTCTATCAAATATTTAAGGGGGTCTGCTGGGGGGCAATAAACATTCAAAAGACAACATTCTTGTCCATGTATTAAGGCTTTAAGAATGACAAACCACCCATATTCATCTTGAATCTGATCTAGTAACTTAAATGAAAGATTCTTCCTAATAAGTAGGGTCACTCCCCTGCTCTTAGTATTAAAGAAGGAGAAGTACACCCGATCAAACCCATTCTGCTTCAGTTTCAGATGTTCCTTATCATTAAGATGAGTTTCCTGCAAAAGAACGATGTCCACCATTTCCTTTCTAAGGCTGTTTCCTCTTAACCTGTTTCCTCGTAACTGACGAATGGCTCCCTCTGATATTCCAGGTACACCATTTGAAGACACATTTAGCCATGACTCTCTATAACATCATTTTGAGCTTAAACAAAAAAAAACTCATGAAACCTAAAAAGTACATAAACTAAAACTACTACAACTAACATGCTAATAACTACATATACAAACCAACAAACTAAGCCAAATACAAGGCACATAATAAGGGGCTCTCCCCCCTGCCTACAGGGGGCGCTTACACCTCTCAAAAACACCTTCATAACTCCGTCCAGCCTGAGCCACATCCCAGGCCCGGGCCAAAGAGGAAAGAGAAACAAATAAGATGAACAAGGAAATTAGAAGTAGACACTCTACTCATCTCCAAACATATATAAATACCCATTAGCACCGGAAAAAAATCAGCAACATTTTCTTTAAGAAATGGAGAGAGAGAAAAGGAAATGAGTCATTATTGTCCACATTCTTTAAGTTATCTGATCATGTCTCGCAGTTTCGCAAACTCCGTAGCCAGGGCCTGTGTGGGTGAGTGACCCCAATGGACCAGTGGAGGAAGCTGCAATTGTGGCCGCACAAGTGTCCAACGTCTTGGTGTGTGTCCCGTGTGGTGGGACTTGCTAGAATCTTTACTTTTTGTCATATTTCTTTAATATAACACACTTCCTGTTTGTCCTGTGTAGTGTTTTGTGCAGTCCTTGCATGGGATTTTATACACTACAAAATGTACAAAGTGTACAAAATCCCATGCAAGGACTGCACAAAACACTACATAGGACAAACAGGAAGACAGCTAATGATCTGCATCCATGTACACCAACTAGCCATTAAACAACACGACCAGCTATCCTTAGTAGCCACACACGCAGATGACAAGCAACATGAATTCGACTGGGACAACACTACTATTATAGGACAAGCCAAACAGAGAACAGCCAGGGAATTCCTAGAGGCATGGCACTTATCCACAGATTCAAACAATAAGCACATCAACCTGGACCCAATATACCGACCACTGCAACTGACAGCTGGAACTGACAACCGGAAGCAGCAGATTCAAACCACTACAAATGCCGGAGGAAAGATCACAGAAGCGCATCACAGGAGGCTCCCAAGTACTGAGGATGTCACCTAGACAGGGGATGAAACGTCTGCAACATAAATTCCCAGCTCAGCGAACAGAACCACAACAGTCCGTATGAATATTGGCCAAACTCCCTTCTGCCAGGGTGCAAGCCCAAGTGAAGGCAAATAATTCAGCCTTCTGTGCTGACAATGGAGTCTCGAGGCCTGCACGTTCAATCACTTCAGAATCTGTAGCAATTGCTTATCCGGAGCATCGCTGACCTGTGGGTGAAATAAAGGAGCTGCCATCCACATAAAAAGTGAAGTCCGCATGTTCATGTGGCAGGTTTGTGGTATTCCACTCCCAATGAAATTCATCAGTACTGGCTGATGGTGTATTGCGATCGTGGGGCAGCTGAACATACTCAGCGACTTGGGGTCATTCTGGCCATCCCAGTAATAAATAAGGGCTCTCCTCATCTGTGCTCTGGTGTGCTCAGACCAATCCATGTTATATGTGTGTGCCATGTCCACGAAACTCAAGGTGTCCCCTTTGAATCTGTCGCTTAAATCATCATAAATGTAGACTGGTCCCTTTCCATCACCCTCATCCATTTGTTCCTGCCACTTAGTAACTTCTTCTGGTGACAAGATCATGCAACAGAGGGCAAACAGATCCTGGGGTGTTGCATTGTCCATTTGAATTGTAAGCCGGACATATTGGGCAAATTGGGCAGGTTTATCTTTCACGATCCGCAGCCTGATTCATTATTACGATCATCTCTTGGGGTTTCCAGGGACATTGACCACAATAATTGGTGGCTCATCTCCCTCATCTGCCTTGGGAGGAGCATAGTTTTTGGGGGAGGGGTGACATGGAGATGGTGAACTCCAGTGCAAAGATAACAGGGTGTCGCTGGTTTCCGAGAGCGCTTCCTAACCCGATCAGCTCTATAGGTTTTCTTGGGACTTGGGTACAACAATGGGGTCGGAGTCATAGGTGGCTCAACAGGAAGCACTGGTGCACTAGGGTAAAATACCCATTCCTCCTCCACCTCAGTATCATTCCCTCCCTCCTCAAACAGGGTTGGTATGCCAGACTTGAGCTGGGGACCCCGAGAAATGCTTAGGTTCTCTTTACAGCTATGTTACTTTAGCCCCCATTGTTTATCTTATTCAGCTTTAGCTTCGTTACGCTGTTTGTCCTGTTCCCTTTTTTTAAAACATGTCATTAATACATCCAATTTCAACATCAAAGAGAAATATTGCCTCCATACTGTCCAGAAATAGTAGTGTAAAGAATCCCATCAATTAGATTTGTACTTCTATGCAAGCTAATCGATGAAAAATGAAGGTGGCTACTGCAAACAAGATTAATCAACCTCTTGTTTCAATGCCAGTGCTTTGCATGAGGAACACAAAGTCTCACTTTGCCTTAACAGTTCCTCACTTGCTATGCTACCTACATGTTTCCTCATACTGCCGTAACTTCTGTCACCAATTGAACATTAATCAATGCAACCATGCTTTAAAGTAACCTCTAGGCAATGACATAGATCACTGACAATGTGGAAAGGTAGGCCATGCCAATTAATTAATTAATTAACTGTGATAATGCTGTTCAGGATAGTACAAATTGTTTTACAATATTGAGTAATAGCATAATTAGTGAGAGATGGAAACTGAACAAGTGACTAGACATCACACTGTGAAGTAATAAGAACAAACAATCAGATTTCAAAGTCACAGACATGATTCAAATCTGCTTAGTGCTGTATATATGAAATTGTAGCAGGATTGTTCAATTACATGGATAACCCACTCAGCTGACCAAATCACAAGTTTTTTCCTATTGAGTAGGAGTTTTGTTAAGAGTCTTCATTATAAATACAACATAATTTAATCAAAATCCAGTGATATAATGTGGAATGTGCACAGTTTCCAACTCTTGCTCCATTATAGTTCCTGGTTTAGTCTTTCAATTTAAATCCCCAATTCAGTTTTTTTTCAAGCAGTTCTAATTTTTCATTGTTCATTTATAATGTCCTAGTCTGTGAAATGACTGCGGCAGCATTAATAAAAGTCTTGTCAAGATGCCTCCTATGCACAAATAATGACTAACCCATAGACACAGATATTTACAACAGTATCTTAACCTTTGTTACATGATTTTCTTTTGCAAGATAATGTTGAACTAACACTTCAGTTTTCAGTGAGGAAGGGAAATTGACACAGAATAAAGCAACGAATGGTACTCCATACTGACAAAGGAGCTGCAGCAGTCTTAAAATTAAATGGAGGTAAAACGAGTCCGAAACAAAGTTTCAATTCAACCAGTATCATTTTCTGAAAACAATATTGTTGGGTTGGTATATCTAGATCCACCTTTATACTCTGTTTTACAATTTTTTAAATTAAACTATATAAAGTTCAGTATAATTCCTCCACTTAATGAACAAATGTTAAAGTCTGAGGTGGTTTTCCTCAATGTTAGGTTCAGATTTTCTTTGTTAAGAAATGAGCAGATAAGCTTCAAAGATCACCAGCACTTTCCGTCCAGACACTAGGACCCTGTTGAGTATTGATACGAGTAACATGTAGCCCACTGTTGAGAATTATAACAGCCTCCCACTGAGTGGCCGGGAGGGATCAACGCAGCGACCTTGTCCACCCGCGGATCAGATTACTCAGCACTGACAGTATCCTTGGGGGGAATTGAAGAGAATAGGGCGATGGGGTGGTGGAATGGCCTCCTGAAAGAGCCCTCGGGATGCTGTCTGCAGTCTATTTAATTTTAGGGGACTGGTGGCTCCCACCACCTTCCCAAAAGCATCCAGGCATTGGAACACATGACTCCTACCCCAGAAAAGGTCTCTGCACCGACCCTCTATATTTCCTTTCCCTCCACCTTACTCTTGCAACGGAGCACTTCTGTGTCCTCCGTGAGACGGCAGACCGATGCTTGGCCACCCTTCTCAGTGAGACAGGACTTAGTTGTCCCTGGGCGCAGCCTTTCTTTGGCATTTTAAAATTCAGCCCAGTTTTCTGTAAGTAAACAAACAAGAAACAAAGAATAAACAACAACACAAAACCCACACACACAGGACTAAACACTGGCACCCTGGTCAATTGTTTTAATGTGATTGCAATCAAAGTGCTAAGTCATAGTTTTGGAATCAATTCACCATTCAAATGAAAGCTTTTACCATACATACCATCACAATCTCTCAAAAATTCAAACTGGATATCATTTAATATGTATCTAGCAATTTACCAAAATGACCAATCTCTCAGAGGGGCCTATAACCCCGATAACCCTTTATCTGATCAGGTATTTTCTCTCAGATTGGCTCCCTTCCCAACTACGTAGAGGGACTGTTCCATTTTACCTTATGACTCCATGCTCTGCTATAAACAATTTCCACCAGCTATATCCATACTGCAGGGTGAGAAATTTACCGAGCCTGCCTGCTTTCTGTATTATATATTAATTTCAACCAGCCATATCTGAAAGAGGCAGCTCCCTACATTGAATCCATCAGGTAGTGATGTACACTTCCCTGACCGTGGTCCCCAGTCCTGATGTTTTTCCTACAGGAACAATACAGAGTAGCCAATGTCAACCCGCAGCAATTCAGAGCAATCTAACAAAACTTTTCTACCTTACAAGCTGGGTCCGGGTGGTTCGCTCGACCTCTTCAAGGTACCAGTTCCACTGGGCGAGGGACAGATTGTCTGGCTGAGCGCAAAGAGCAGTCTGGGGTAAAATAACCCGGGGCCCTCTAACCACTCTGTTCTGTTCAATTCAGACTTTCATGTCACTTACTCAGCCCAGTGAGACATTCCCTATGTTGAGGTCCAAGTCATGGCACCAAATGGTGCTGTTTACTTTGTTCCCCAAATCTGGATGACACAAGTTTCAGTACAACAGTAGATACTTTATTATCAGACAGCCAGTGAGAGATTCTCAATGTCCCCAAAAGTAGTCGTGTATCGACTTGTGGGGACACTTCTCCATGAATCTCTGCTCTACTCACAAAAACAGTACTTTTTATAGGAATAATACAAAAGGTCTATACATTACGCTGTTGATTGTCATTACATTGTTTAAGATGAGCAATTATAATTTTACGAAGCCCGGTGAATGTCGATGTCCTATGATAACTTGTGAAAGGATTACAGGGACTGATTATCGTATTCTTCATGATCATTTGTTGATGGGAAGAGATTAAAACATAGGAGTTTTGCCTGTTCTCAATGGGGGAATTCACATACCCATGCTAATACAGAGGAGAAGCAAGATAATGGGAGCAGGAGACAGTGTAACAGAGTTGTGGCCAAGACTATCAGTCTTGTCTGAGGTGGACAAATACCTTTGCCTGAGGTTGCAGAGGAAGCCACATGTGTGGCTCTAATGGATTCCTTCTCTAAGATTCATTTAGCCTCCTCCCTACTGAGATGTTCTATCTATTCTGTAAGAGGTCAAGCCATGCAATTGATACTGCAGTGAGTCTCTTTGGTAGTGGAATCTTTAACACTTGAGTCCCCGGTATGCCTTGAAAGAGAAGTAGAACATGGAACTGATCCCTTTGTGCCTTTCTAATTTCCTCAGGGGCTTTAGGGGAACAACAAGGTTTCAATAATTTTATCGCACTTAGAATCTCCCATTGTATTTGTGTGGCATGCTTTATGTTGCATATATCTGAATAAGGTCTAAGATGCTAAGGGCTAAAAGCATCCTGTGACCATCTTAGTTCAGAGGCTTCCATGAGCCACTATAGTAAACCCTAATTTGTGTCTGATGCGCCTGCTGACTGTTCTCAGTACTGAGGGGTTTTGTTTCTGATATTCTCAACAAACACATTCATTGGAATCATGCCCAAAGGCTGCAGTCACAGCTGGTGTTCTCAATGTTGTGGACACTCTAAAGTGCTCTCAGCATAATTGGGCCCTCTAGTCACAAATACCCTGGGGTTGTATGCCCAAACTTTCAAGGTAAACATGCTCCACTATAAGGCATTCCAGCTGTAGGCCCTAGATGCAGTGAGAGAGCAAGGAAAAAGAAAGCATGTGGACATTCGGGTGGCATAGTGACATGTCAGAGTAAACAGAATATCACACTTATCAATAAATTGACACTTCAAATCATCTGTCTGATCAACTGCCATGTTAGTTGCTTTCGTGGGGCTACAGGAAGTACAGATGGAATCAATGGATGAAAGGCTGGTTTGTGTGATGGATGTGGCTCTATTCATGACTCTCTCTAGTTTCTTGTGGTTTTGAGAAGATCAAGCTGTGACGCATTCAGATAGGATGCTTTCTATGGTGCTTCTATGAATATTGGTAAGAGTCCTTGTGGACATGTCAAATTTTCTTAGTCTCCTGAGGAAGTAAAGAAGATGTTGTTTCAAGATAAGTTTCTTGATCATTGAGTCAACTCTCAGGAGCTTGACGCTCACTAACATCTCCACTTCAGCACCATTTATGCAGAAGAGGGCATGCCCTCCACTGCACTTCATTTTGCTGATGTTGATGGGAGAGATTGAGTGCTTAGTGTCATGGTGTAAAGACAACAATCTCTTTCCTGTGTTATGTCTCATCGTTGTTTGAGATCCGATTGACAATGATGGTATCATCAGCAAATTTAATAATGGAGTTGGGGTGGAATTTGGCCACAAAGTCGTGAGTGTATAAGGAGTATAGTAAGGAGCCAAGTACGCAGTCTTGTGGGACACTGGTGTTGAGGATTATGGTGGGGGAGGTGTTGTCTATTTTTACTGATTGCAGTTCTGTGGGTCAGGAAGTCAAGATCTAGTAACAGAGGGGAGCAGCGATCTAGGTCTCAGAAGTTAGAGATGAGTTTGATTGGAAGTATGATATTGAAGGCAGAACTGTAATCAGTAAATAGGAGCCTGATGTAGGTATCCTTGTTATCCCAGTAGTTCCAGAGAGATGATGTCTACTGTGGATCCATTGCACCAGTAGGTGAATTGCAAAGCATCAAAACAATTTGGTAGGCTGGAGTTGATGTAAGCCATGACTAACTTCTGAAGCACATGGTAATTATGAAGGTCAGCGCCACCAGGCGGTAATCATTGAGGCATGCTGCATGATTTTTCTTTGGCACCAGTTAAACTCTCTTCCACTCTCTTCCATTGGGTGGAAGATATAAACGTTTGAATACACATACAAATAGATTCACAAAACTTTCTTCCTCACTGTTATCAGACTTTTGAATGGACCTCTCAAATGTTAATTCTGATCTCTCTCTCTTCACCTTCTCTGCAGCTATAACACTGTATTCTGCACACTGTTCTGCTACTCTGATGCACTTTGTATGATACGATCTGCTGGTATAGCATGCAACACAACACCTTTCACTGTATCTCAGTACATGACAGCAATCAATCAAACATCTTAGCTGCAACTACACAAATGAAATTACAGAAGTCATGCTTCCTTCGTACCATTCAATGTTAGAATCCTATCTGTAGCTAAACACCTCTTACCATGTATGGAATCTCTATCTATATTATCTTGAAGGATTTCCCTGGAAAATTAAACCCAGTTCCAAATGCACTTTTGGAGTGATTATTTACTTTCACCTAACGTAGACATATACTTAGAATTCCTTTAAGCGACTGGTGTTATTGCAGCTGTGACACTTTTCTCAAATGGGAACATCATGTTTAAGCATTTAGTTGGATGTACCATTGCAAAGTATTCTCAACTGAAAGTACAAACACTATATTCTAGACACAAGATTATTTTTCTTGTACAAAATTTGGACCTAAGTCAATGGTTTGTGCTGCCACAAGACTGTGGTATCCGAATTCTACTCTGTGCATTAAGGAGATAGATACTCTCTCTCTTCATGGTAGTATGTGGATTTTAATAGTTTCCCCATATCTATGAGTGGCATAGACCATAAGAAATAGGAATGGGAGTAGGCCATTTGGCCCCTCATACTTGCTCCACCATTCAATAGGATCATGGCTGATCTGTCAATCCTTATGTCCACTTTCTTGCCCTTTCCCCATAATCATTGATTCCTCTCCTGATCAAAAATCTATTGATCTTAGCCTTAAATATGCACAAGGACGCTGCACCCTGCCCTCCTCACCTCCAAAACTCTCTGTGGCAAAGAGTTCCAATGAATCACAACCTTTGAAAGAAGAAATTATTCTTCATCTCAGTCTTAAATTGGCACCTCTTTATTCCAAGATTGTGTCCTCTGGCCCTATACTCTCCCAGGAGGGGCAACATCCCCTCAGCATTTACTCTGTCAAGCCGAATAAGAATCCCATATGTTTCGATGAGATCACCTCTCCTTTTCTAATGTCCAATGAGAAGAGTTTAATCTTTGCTCATAAGACAATCCCTTCACATCAGGCATCATCCTAGTCTTTTCAGAAATGTCTCCAATGAAATGAAGTGTTTCCTTAAATAAGGGTTAGTCTTTACTGCAAAAGGAAGGAGCTGGTCAGATTTGATTGGAAGGGGAGCCTAGCAGGGAGGAGCAATAGCAGGGGTTTCTGGGGGTAATTCAGGAAACACAGCAGAAATTCATCCACTGAAGAATAAATATTCTAAGGGGAGGGTAAGGTAACCATGGTGACAAGGGAAGTCAGGAACAGCATAAAAGCAAAAGAAAAAAATATAATGTGGTAAAGATTAGTGGGAAGCCAAAGGATTGGAAAGCCTTTAAAAGCAAGCAGAGGATAACTAACAAAGCAATAAGTGGGGAGAAGATGAAATATGAGAGTACGCAAGCTAGTAATAATAGAGAAAATTACAAAAACTTTTCTTGTTATCTAAGAAGTAAGAAAGAGGAAAGAATCGACTTTGGACACAAAGGCTGGAGAAATAGTAATGGGAAACAAAGAAATGGCAGAGGAATTGAATGGAGGATTTAGCATTTGCTTTTGAATTGGAAGACACTAGTAGTATACCAGAATCTGAAGAGAGTTAGAGGGCAGAGATGAAGCATAGTGGCCATCATTAAGGAGAAAGTGCTGGAAAAAAAGAAAGATCTGAAGGTGGATAAATCATTGGGACCAGATGGAGTACACCCCAGAGTTCCGAAGGAGATGGCTGGGGAGATTTTAGAGGCATTGATGGTGATCATTCAGGAATCACTGGAGGACTGGAAAATAGCTAATCTAATAGTCATGTTTAAGAAGGGAAGCAGACAGAAGACAGGAAATTATATGATGGTTGGCCTGACCTCAGTTGTTGGTAAGACTTTGGAGATCATTATTAAGGATATTGAAGTTCTCGAAAATAAATGGTAAAATAGGGCAAAATCAGCACGGCTTTGTCAAGGGGAGGTCATGTCTGTCAAATCTGTTAGAACTCTTTGAAACGATAATAAGCAAGGTGGACAATGGAGAGACATTGGATGTTATCTATTTGGATTTCCAGAAGGCCTTTGACAAAGTTCCACAAAGGAGACTACTAAATAAGATAAGAGTCCATAGTGTTAGAGGCAAGATACCTACATTGATAAGGCATTAGCTGACTGGCAGAGGGCAGAAAGTAGGGATAAAGGGGTCTTTTTGGGATGGCAGCTGGTGACTAGTGGATCAGGTAGTATGTTTGCTTGCTGAGCTGGTGGGTTTGTTCTTAGATGTTTTGTCACTATGCTAGGTAACATCAGTGAGCCCTCTGGTGAAGCGTTGATGTTCTGTCCTGCTTGCCATTTATGTGTCTTGGTGTTTTGTGGTAGATGATGTCATTTCGCGTTCTGTTTCTGAGAGGTTGGCAAATGGGGTCCAAATCTATATGTTTGCCCATGGAGTTCTGGTTTGAGTACTAGGCCTCCAGGAATTCCCATGCATGTCTTTGTTTAGCCTGTTCCAGGATGGATGTATTGTCCCAGTTGAACTGGTATCCTTCTTCGTCTGTGTGTATGGATACTAGTGATAGTTAGTCAAGTCTTTTGGTGGCTAGTTTCGAGCCCATTTATTCAATAGAATGTTTGTTGCAGTCCTTGCAGGGTATTTTGTATATGACATTCGTCCTGCTGGCTGTGGGTACGAGGTCATTTAAATTCATCAGGAATTGTTTCAGTGTGGTGGTGGGTTTGTGGGCTACCATGATGCCTAGGGGCCGGAGTAGTGTGGTTGGCATCTCTGAAATACCTTTGATGTATGGTAGGGTGGCTAGAGTCTCTGGTTGTGTTGTGTCTTTCTGTTTAGGTCAGTTGTGTAGGCATCAGCGGACTGCACTTATCGGGTAGCCATTATTCTTGAATATGTTGTGTTGGTGTGTTTCCTTGACTTCTCGTAGTTCCTGGGTGCTGCAGTATGTTGTGGCTTATTTGGGACTACAAGTATTCACGTTATAAATTAACAATCTGGTTGAAGGAATTGAGGGCACTGTTGCAGATGACACAAAGATAGATGGACGGACAGCTAGCATTGAGGAAATGGGGAGGCTGCAGAAGGACTTGGACATGCTAGGTGAATGGGTAAAGAAGTGCCAAATGGAACACAATGGGGAAAGTGTGAGGTTATACACTTTGGTAGAAAGAAAAGAAGCGTAAGCTATTTTCCAAATGGGGAAAGGCTTTGGAAATCTGTAGCACAAAGGGACCTGGGTGTCCTAGTTCAGGATTCTCTTCAGGTTAATATGCAAGTTCAACTGACAGCTATGAAGACAAATACAATGTTAGCATTCATTTGAAGAGGGCTGGAATACAAGATGTGCTGCCGAAGCTGTATAAGGCTCTGATCAGATTGTATTTGGAATATTGTGAGCACGTTTGGGCTCTGTATCTAAAGAAGGATGTGCTGGTGTTGGAGGGGTCAAGAGGAGGTTCACAAGAATGATCTGGAGGATGAAGGGCTTGTCATATGAGGAACAGGTGGGGACTCTGGAAACTAGAGATGTTTCCACTAGTAGGTGAGTCTAGGACACGAGGACACAGCGTCAGAGTGAAGGGACAACTGTTTACAAGGAGGAATTCCTTCAGACAGAGGGTAGTTAATCTGTGGAACTCATTGCTGCAGAAGGGCATGGAGGCCAGTCATTGAGTGCATTTAAGACAGAGGTAGACAGGTTCTTGATTAGTCAGGGAATCAAGAGTTATGGGGAATAGGCATGAGAATGGGGTTGACAAATGTGTCAGCCATGTTTGAATGGTGGAGCAGGCTCAGTGAGCCGAATAGTCTAATTCTGCTCCTTTATCTTAAGGTCAAAACTGCTCATGGTTCTCCAGATGTAGTCTCGCCAATACCTTTTACAGTTGCAGTAAGACTCCAACACACTTGAAATAAGGGTTAACATTTCATTCCTGAAGAAGGGCTTATGCCCAAAATGTCGATTCTCCTGTTCCCTGGATGCTGCCTGACCTGCTGCGCTTTTCTAGCAACACATTTTCAGCTCTGATCTCCAGTATCTGCAGACCTCACTTTCTCCTTAACATTTCATTGCCTTCCTGAGTATCTGCTGCAATGTGTGCTAGCTTTCTGTGTTTTGTACGCCAGCGCCCCCAAGTCCCTCCCTGTTGCAGCTTTCTGAAGGTTTCCTCCATTTAACTAATGTTCTGTTATTTCGTTCTCTTTTCCAAAATGAACAACTTTGCATTTTCCCACAGTATAGTCCATTTGCCAAGTTTCTGCCCATTTACTTAACCTATCCATATCTCTCTGTAATCTGTTTGTATCTGTCTCACAACTTGCCTTTCCACCTATTTTTGTGCAGTCTACACATTTGACTGTGATACATTCACTTCCTTTCTCCAAGTCATTAATATGTATTGTAAACAGCTGTGGTCCCAGCACTCATACCTGTTTAAATCCACTGGTCACAGGTCACCAACTTGAAAACGTTATCCCCACTTGCTGTTCCCTGGTCATTAGCCAGTCCTCTATTCATTCCAATATACTAGCTCCAACGCCATGGGCTCTTATCTTATGACTTAACCTTTTATAATTATTGTCTGAATCATTTACACATGTAAATAATACTGTTGTCTATAAGAATATCTCTCACTAGTACAGACATTTCCAAACTGTCCTCACAATCTCTTCCACATAGCTGCTCATGTCACTGTTATATCTTGGTGTAAATTGTCATCACCTTATCTTATCCAGTCTGAAGTTAACATGAAATTAGTTGCCCCCTCTACATTGGGGAAATGAAGTGTAGACATGGTGACCACTTTTCAGAGCACTTACATTCCATCCTGAGCTTCCAGCTGCCTGCCACATCAACAGACCACCTTGTCTCAGCGAAGTGCTCCAATGAAGCTCCACGCAAGCACCTCATTTTCCATTTGGGAACTCTATAGCCTTCTGGACTCAATATCCAGTTCAACAATTTCAGGGCTTGAGGCATCATCTCCCATCTCCTAACCCCAAACCCCACACAACAGGTCTTGGGATCACATAGTCAGCTATTACACATACCCCATTGTTTGCTGTTAATAGTCCCCTTTAGCAGCTATTCATTTTCCTAGGCTGACCGTTATCTACGTTTTTGTCTGTACAACTGTTTTTCTCTTTCTTTGGGCTCTATCTCTACCTATTGTTTACTCCTTATCCCCTTCCCTCATCCTATCTTCTGCATAAAAACCAACAACTTTCGAGGTACTATTAGCTCTAAAGAAGGGGCACTCAACTTAAAATGTTAATTCTAGTTTCTTTCCACACATTCTGCCAGACCTGCTGAATTTTTTCCAGCAATTTTGGTTTTGTTTATGAAATTAGTATTGGTCTTGTAGATGCAAAAGATTTATTGTCCAGATTTATTTCCTGAACAGATTTAATTTATCGACAGTGTTTCCTATGAAAGTCAATTTGGATTTTAACTACTTAAAATATTTGAGTTCTTGACATTATTCACAGGAGGAAATGCTAATTTGATTGGGTTAGGATGATATATAAAGGCAAACATAATGTAGCACTCTGCTGCAAAGATAGAATCATATTCTCTTCAGATCACAAAGTCCAATTTCTGTAAACAGACAAGAGTCAAGGTCAATTAAAGTCTGGGTGTTCATAGGTACATTGGAATGTTAATAATTGTTTGTTTTGTGGACTGGTAACTGATTGCATATCCATGGCTTTTCCCCATTGCCAACAAATTAAACTTTTGTCTTTTAAAAAAAAACTGGTTTTCATCTGCAACAAAATATTTTGTTGAAATTTTAAACCTAAGAGTGCACTGAGACCACAAACAACTTGCAGGTACTGAAACAGCCAACAAAGCACACAGTATGATGAGCAACATGTGTACTCTCATTCTGTAATGCAAACACACCGCCCACTGTATTGGTAAATATTCCTGCAGGTATGCCAGAAACAAGCATTAAGCCTCTTGCATGTATAAACAGGAGACATTACGCTTGCTTAAATGTCCCTTTACAATTTTTTTTCTGACTAACTGCAGTTGTAGTACCAGATGTTTGACAGAAAATTAATGGTACTGCTTCCCAATTTCATGACTAGTGTTCGCTTGCTCACTTTGAGTCCGCTCTTCCCCACCTTGTACAGAGTCTGTGCAGATCCATCTTGATGTTTCTGGGATGAGATGTCTCTGGGGGCCACAATTTGCTCTTGCAGCTCATCTGAAGTAAACAAATGGAGCAAGTTGATCAATCTCCTATGTCCTATTCTGTTCTATCTTGCAATTAAAATTAAAACTATAACTGTTTACATAGTCCGACATTTTTAACACCTTTAAACATAGATATTATATTGCAGATGCTAAAAATTTGAAATCAAAGCACAAAGTGCTGGAGAAACTCAGCATGTCTGGCAGCATCTGTGGAGAGAGAAACAGAGATAACATTTCAAGTCCAATATGATTCTTCCTCAGAATATCCTTTAGTTTTAAGAAATAGTCATATTGACTCCCTTCCCCCATTCTGATTCCTCCATTTTGCCAACAATTATAGAGACAGCAACTAAACAGTCTTATTTATAACAATAAGTTTCTACCAATCTTCTGCTGAGTTAATGGCTGGAAAGAGACACATTTCCAGTGAAAAGAAAGTTCTGCTCTGGGTGTTCATAGGTACATTTGGAATATCAATAATTGTTTGTTTTGTGGACTGGTGATATTAGAAATGATACGTACACCATATCTTGGATTTTCTTGGAAGAGGTTAATTCCAGATCTTGATTGTGCGTGAGTAAAGAGTGGGGCCGCAGTGACAATTTTTCAGGATGTGGCCTCCTAATCCATTATCACTAGTGCTATCTTAAAATTGCAATCCCAATCCGTGGGCTCTTCTGGCTCCTTATGAGTGAGATCTGTGCTAAGGTTGAAAGGAGAACAAGAGGGTACCTCCTTTTGCAGATGCCCCACAGGGAAGGCAGAAATGTTTTTCTGTGCTAGGCCCAAGCAAGCAGGTCCCAGCAAGTCCCTCTAGTCGTGGCAGCCCATGGAATGGGTGCCTTATCCTTGGGCCATATACAGCCCATTTCCAGTGGACTCTCCTGGAAGTCTTGGGTATGCTACCTCTTTGCAGATGGTGGCTTCTCCATGCACAGGGCTGTTGGGGTGATGGGGTTGAGGAGGCCACCATTTTGCCACTGGCAAGGTGGCAGCACAGCTAGTCACAGCTGAACCCTGGATTATTTTAATTAGGTGCTTGCCTTCAGTTACTAGAAAGCCACGTACTTTTAATTCTACTTTCGTTACAATAACACAGGAGCAGGATTGCATTGGGCAGTCATACTGACGTGGCTCCTTGTCTTTCACCTGCCCACCCTCCCTCCCAGGCTGGCATCCAGTCACTCTGTCATCTCTTGCAGTAATCTTTCAAAATAATTGGTAATTTATTAAGTAAACACTTCAACAACATGATTAAAAAAAGCCTGACTACACGGACAGTGAAATATCAGATCGAGTGAAGTGCAATTATCTTCTATAATACTGCACCTTGTCTTTCCAGTGATGATGAATTTCAGCAGGCATTTTGGAAATAATATGACAGTCATTTTGAGCTATGGGATAATATCATTGCTTCTCTTTGGCTGTCAGGCAAGTGACTGTAAGTATAAAATTGTTTCATGTTTTTAGACATAATTCCAAAATGCCTTTATTACTCTAAAATGTACTAATGAGTCAATCCATGGCTGAGAATAGCTGGTGATCTCATTAATTAAGGCTGATATATTAATGGTAGGGCATTGGGTGGTGTTGTAGAACAGAGGTACCTAGTAGGTAGGTATATAATTCTTTGATTTTTGCATCACATGTAGACAGGGTGATTAAAAAGATGTTTGGTATGCTTGCCTTCATTGCTCAGTCCTTTGAGTATAGGCATTGGGAAGTCAATGTTGAGGACATTGATGAGGCCTCTTCTGGAATACTGTGTCCAGTTCTTGTTGCCGAGTTATAGGAAGGGTATTATTAAGATGGAGAGGGTTCATTAGAGATTTACCAGGATGTTGCCAGGTATGGAAAGCTTGAAATATAAACAAAGTTTGGATAGGCTCTGACATTTTTTTCACTGGAGCATAGGAGGTTAAGAAGCAACTTTATAGAAGTTTATAAAATAATTAGGGGTGTAGACAAAGTCAAAGATAGTTGTCTTTTGCTGAGGAGTGGTGATTTCAAGGCGGGGCACATTTTTAAGGTGACACGAGAAAGATTTAAAGAAGACATGGGGGCAAATCTTTTGTACAGATGGTGATTCGTATATGGAATGAACTTTCTGCGGAAGTGGTGGATTGCAGTACAATTACAAAATTTAAACATCATTTGGATAAGTACATGAATAGGAAAGGTTTGGAGGGATATGGGCCAGGAACAGGCAGGTGGGATGAATTCGTTTGGGATTATGTTCAGCATGGACTGGTTGGACCAAAGGGTTGGTGTTTGTTCCATAAGACTGTATGACTCTATGAAACAGTTGTGACCAAGGAATGAGGTAACTTTGTTTTTAAAATTACATTTTTGTGTCGAGGCTGAGGGGTGAACTTACAGAAATTTATAAAATCATGACGGGCATGGATAGGGTAGATAGATAAGGTCTTTTCCCTGGGGTGGGTGAGTCCAGAACTAGGGGGCATAGGTTTATGATAAGAGGGGAAAGATTTAAAAGGGTCTTAAAGGGTGACCTTTTCACGCAGAGTGTGCTGTGTGTATGGAATGAGCTGGCAGAGGAAGTGGTGGAGGCTGGTACAATTACAACATTTAAAAGGAATCTGGATGGGTAAATGAATACGAAGGATTTAGAGAGATCCTGGCCAAGTGCTGGCAAATAGGACTAGATTAAGTTAGGATATCTGGTCGGCATGGATGAGTTAGACTGAAGGATCTGTTTCCATACTGTATATTTCTATGACTCTATATTAATGTTTTCCAAAGCATGTAACAATTCCTGACTTTATCTGGTGCTAGATTATTCATATTAATTTCCAATTAGGTAATTAAGCATCGGAAATAGCATTTTGGAATGTTTGTTAGAAATTCTAACCCTTCGATCCAGGCAAAAACCAGCAGTTAAAATGTTCTAGGTTACAAACCTGACAGAAAGCTGCCCAAATTTAGACTCAGAAATCTGAATGGGTGACTAGGCAGTCCAATTAAAGAAGCAGTCAATTTCATTCAGTCAATATCAATCCCCATTGATCCTTGGAGATTGAAGACCAATTAAGTCATCTGCTTTTCAATGTGGGGTTTTCACTGACCTGAGTGGAAAATATTGTTATGGCTTTTCTAACAGATGAAGTCAAGGGAGAAGATGATCATGGATCAGATGAGACCACCTTTATTTTCCTTATCAGTCTGGAAGGAGGGCAAGTTTTCATCTGGACTCAAGGAACGTTGAGGCCTCTCCTTCCCCAAGCTCCCTCCTCCTTTCCTCTTATGAGATCCTCCCAGAAATCACCTTTCCAAACCTAGTTAAATGTCAACAGCCAACCATAGACTACTTGCTGTTGTTCTGCAGGAATGGGTATGAGGTGGACTTGGCAGCGTATAATTAAGTTAAAATTGCAAGGGCCTCTTTCTAGTTTCAACACTTTTCTAACTTGGCCGACCACACACTGACTAGAGACTCATCCAGAGTTAGAACCTGAGCCTGAATATGTATGTTGTAGGTATCAAGCTAACATCAATGTGATTACAACCCATCCAGAAAACCAGCACTTTGTTTATTAAACAGAGAAATGCAACAAAATGAAAAGGCCATATTGCACGGTTAAAAAAAATATTACCAGGTAGCACAAAATGAGATAACAGAACATGCATCTTAAGTTTTGTAATAAGGCTTATGGTATTAAAAAAAGACTATATTGTAGTTTTGTGTTTACTCACACAAACGTATCAATCTCCCATATACCAGTAAATGAATTTACATTCTTTTTATTGGAACATCTGTTATAGGATTAGTCAGCAGAGAGATTTATTATAGAGGTTCACCAACTATTGTTAGAGCAAATCACTGCTGTGCTCCTTCACACAATATGCTGCAAGTTATACTGACAATGGCTACTGTTCACATGGCGATTTTTGAAAAGGTTTGTAGCTCAGGTTGAGGTTCAGGTTGTAAGTTTTCTTGCTGAGCTTGAAGGTTTGTTTTCAGATGTTTCTTCATTATGCTATTAACATAATCGGTGAGCATCTGGTGAAGCGCTGGTGTATTGTCCCAATTTCTATTTATGTATCTTGGTCTCTTAAGCTGGGTGATATCATTTCCAGTTCTTTTCCTCCATTTACCAACCCTGAGAAAAAGAACAGAAAATTGTATCACCCATATTAAGAGACCAGGATATATAAATAGAAAGTGGGTTATATCAACAGCGCTTTACTGTAGGCTCACTGATATGTTACCTAGCATGGTGATGAAACATCTGAAAACAAGCCTTCCAACTCAGTGAGAAAACTTACAACCTGAACTAGTCACATGTTCTGTATGCTGACTACTTGCTCATTAGCATATTTCCTCTTAAAGTGATATTATAACAGATTATGTTGGGTGTGAGCTGAAAATGTGTTGCTGGAAAAGCACAGCAGGTCAGGCAGCATCCAAGGAGCAGGAGAATCGATGTTTCGGGCATGAGCCCTTCTTCAGGAGCCCTACCTGAAGAAGGGCTCATGCCCGAAACGTCGATCTCCTGCTCCTTGGATGCTGCCTGACCTGCTGCGCTTTTCCAGCAACACATTTTCAGCTCTGATCTCCAGCCTCTGCAGTCCTCACTTTCTCCTATGTTGGGTTTGAGTCTATTTGGCAGGATTGTGTCTTTTTTAAATTTGGAAATTATATCCATGGCTAAGGAGACATGAATATATCAATTATTACTAGCTTAGTTATTTTGTTGATTTCATTTTCTGAGCCATAGTACTTTAGCAACAAAAGAATTTTGAAGGAATTTCATAAAAATCATCCCTCAATATTGTGACAGATTCATAAGACAGCATTATCCTGGTGCATTTTAAGCCACAGCATCAGCAAATCCAGTGAACCTCCAGTTTAGAGTCTTATCTTCATAGAAAATAACTTGTATTTATAAAGAACCTTTCATAATTTCTGGATATTGCAAAATGCTCACATTCAACAGAATTACAATGGTACAATATAACAATACGATGTGATAGCCACACAGGCATCTGATTTATTGTTACATTGCTATTCAATATTATTGAGTATTTTTACAGAAATCAGCAGCTGCACAATTCCTGTCTCAATTTTATCGTGCCATCGATCAGCAAACAGAAGTGTTTAGGAAGTGGATGCTGAACAAAGAGTGTTGTGAAAAAATCTGTTCCAGGGAAGAGGCTCGAGAGATTTTTGAAGATGATGAGAAAACCGTAAGGATTCCACTTTAGCATTCATCTTAACCTCTTGTCCTATGGTCATTCTCATTTTCTCATTTTCATTCCTTCACTGATCATATAACTGGCATGATCTCCCGTTCTCAGAATAATGGCAGGCTGCAATACAAAATTTACTGGTTACATTGGTCATTGCAGCTTTGGTAGTTTCTCCTTCTTTGTTTCATTTGGGAAAGTCATTGAACTACTTATGTCATTGAACTGCCATATGGGAATTGGTAAAGGTAATGTTGAATACCAAGGGGACTTCTTCTTACTGTGCTCTGGTCATTGGCTTATCTTCCTTCTCTCAGTACTATGTAGCAACTCTGACCTTTACTTACTTGAGCCAATAGACTCTCCAGATATGAAACCTTGGTCACATTGTGCTCTTTTGCAGCACTCTTAGATTTATTTCTTTAATCTCAGTTATTTATGTTATTGCTCACAATTATTAAAATCCCCTCAGAATCTAACCTACTGAAGTCATTTTCCTGAGACAAATGCCCAATAATAGTGTTGGGATACATCACCACATATGATAATGTTACAGGAAAATGTGTTCAATGGGCAAAGCCTGATGCACTATTAATCCTGATATGACATGGTTCTAACAAGAAAATATAGGCCTAAATATGTTTACCTTCTGAAAAGAGATATAATAAGTATGAGAATGAACTGAAAGTTTTTGCAAGGATAGTGTTGACATATTTTTGTGAAAGACCAGATCAGTTTCATTCTGTACTGATGTAAAGGGTTTTTCTTTTCTAAAATATGAGAGATCAACTTGGCTGCAAGCTTTACTCCAATTCTACTGGCTTTGCTTGAACTGAACCAGATAAAACACAAGGTTTGGTGCTAGGTCCACTACTTTTTGTCATAAATATAAATGATTTGAATGTCCAACATAGGAAATATAGTTAGTAAGTTCGCAGATGACATCAAAATTGGAACTGTAAGTGGACTGTGAAGAAGATTACCTCAGTGTACAATGGGATCTTGATCAGATGGTCCAATGGGCTGAGGAGTGGCAGATGGAGTTTAATGTAGATAGATGTGAGGTGCTGCATTTTGGAAAGGCAAATCAGGGCAGGACTTACATACTTAATAGCAAGGTCCTAGGGAGTAACTAAACAGAGTGACCTTGGAGTGCAGGTTCATAGATTCTTAAAAGTGGAGTTGCAGGTCGATAAGATGGTGAAGGTGGTTTTTGGCATGCTTCCCTTTATTGAGCAACGCATTAAGTAAATGATTTGGGAGGCCATTTTGTGGCAGCACAGGATATTGTTTAAGACACTTTTGGAATACCCTGTGTAATTCTGGCCTCCCTCCTATTGGAAGGATATTGTGAAACTTGAAAGGGTCCAAAAAAGATTTACAAGGATGTTGCCCGGTTTGGAGGGTTTGAGCTATAGGGAGAGGCTGAATAGGCTGTTCTCCCTGGAGCGATGGAGGCTGATGGGTGACCTCTTTGAGGTTTATAAAATCATGAGGGTTATGGATAGGATGAGTAGACAAGGTCTTTTCCCTGGGGTGGGGGAATCCAGAACTAGAGGGCATAGTATTAGGGTGACAGGGGAAAGACATAAAAGAGACCTAAGGGGCAACTTTTTCATGCGGGGAGGTAGTGCGTGTATGGAATGAGCTGCCAGAGAAAGTGGTGGAGGCTGATACAATTACAACATGTAAAAGGAGTCTGGTTGGTATATGAATAGGAAGGGTTTAGAGGGATATCATATTCAGATGGAAGAGTTATAAGTAGGAGGATGTGTAAGCAAAGAAACATCTTGACTGCAAAAATGTTGTCGTCTCTATTTTTCATCCAAATATAAGTTTTCCTGTCCATACGGCTAAGCAAGGAGTTCCTACCTCTGTAATTGTTTAACTGATTATTGTTGGATTGTAGGGATATAGGGATTGATGCTGTCATTGCAGTGCTATAAAGTGAGGAGTGATGCTCACTGTGTGTTTTTCTCACTATATCATCAATGATCTGCCCTTGATGTTCCACTGGTTTAATTCTAATGGACAGAAGGTGGTTGCAGTCTCTCTCTAAATTCTACCATGAATTTGTTATCACCAGATTGAAGAATCACTCTCTTTGGAATCCCACTTGCTAAACACTTGTGTCTTTCTATTGCCTCACCCTCCTTTTTAAATCATCTCTCCTTCTTAATGTATTTCCCCTTCTTTGACTTGACATCAGTTTTGAGTATCGTATGTTATATTCCATGAGCTGTTTATTGACTTATAGATAGTTATATAAATGTACATTTTAAAATGTTTGTTGATACAACTGATTTGTTTTATTTGTGCTTTACATTTCTAATTCCTCTGGATTTAAAATCTCTCTCTTTCCTTTGTAGGAAATATTCTGGGACTATTACATTCATGGAAGTATGTATGATAGTCTTTGACTTGTTAACTTAATTGAAAAAATTATGGATGTGGATATGGAAAAGAAATTGTGTATCCCCTCCTATCCAATGGATCTTTCCAGTCAACCCCGATATTGTTAATCAACCTGATTAGACATATTCTGATACAAGTCTAGGGCAGGTCTGGACTGGAACCTAACTTTGTAGCTCCAAGGTAGGAATTCTATGCTTAGCTATATGAATAGGAAGACTTGTATTTGGAGGAACAGCAGAGACAGCAACATAGAGTCATAGATGTACAGCATGGAAACAGACCCTTTGGTCCAACTTGTAATGCCGACCAGATATCCCAACCCAATCTAGTCCCACCTCTGCCAGCACCTGGCCCATATCCCTCCAAACCCTTCCTATTCATATACCCATCCAAATGCCTCTGAAACGTTGCAATTGTACCAGCCTCCACCACATCCTGCAGACTGTAGGGCTCCTTCAAGTGTGGCTACTTCCAACAGGCAGCCTGATTGTTGGAAGCATGTCGCGGGAAGCCTGCTTTAGTGCTAAAGTTTTGTAACAGCGTACTTTAACTGAAAAAGATCATGAGTTGCATCTTAGTGCGTATTGGGTAAAGTACCACTTTGCATTCTAGGGAACAGATTGGGAGTGGACAGGAAGGCAATGGGTTGGCTGCCCAGCATATTTTACATGCCACTCCCCATATGGAAGTGCACCGAAAACACACCCAGCAGGGACCTGTATAGTCCACCTCAATGTTAACAAGTCTATTAACATAGATAATTAAATTAAGAATTTAATTTGTAAGAAAAGAAATTAAAGACTTAGTTTTAGGTTTCAAATAAGACCTAAAAGTCTTCAAAGTTGGGGAGAAGATTTCTAGCTCGGGTGCTCGTTGCTGTGGTTCTGTTCGCCGAGCTGGAAGTTTTTGTTGCAAACGTTTCGTCCCCTGTCTAGGTGACATCCTCAGTGCTTGGGAGCCTTCTGTGAAGCGCTTCTGTGGTGTTTCCTCCAGCATTTATAGTGGCCTGTCCCTGCCGCTTCCGGTTGTCAGTTTCAGCTGTCCGCTGTAGTGGCCGGTATATTGGGTCCAGGTCAATGTGTTTGTTGATGGAGTTTGTGGATGAGTGCCATGCTTCTAGGAATTCCCTGGCTGTTCTTTGTTTCGCTTGCCCTACTAGGGATAGCTGGTCGTGTCGTTTCGTGGCTAGTTAATGTTCGTGGATGCGGATCGTTAGCTGTCTTCCTGTTTGTCCTATATAGTGTTTTGTGCAGTCCTTGCATGGGATTTTGTACAGTACATTAGTTTTGCTCATGTAGCCACACACGTAGATGACAAGCAACATGAATTTGACTGGGACAACACTACCATTATAGGGCAAGCGAAACAAAGAACAGCCAGGGAATTCCTAGAAGCATGGCACTCATCCATAAACTCCATCAACAAACACATCGACCTGGACCCAATATACCGGCCACTACAGCGGACAGCTGAAACTGACAACCGGAAGCGGCAGGGACTGGCCACTATAAATGCCGGAGGAAACACCACAGAAGCGCTTCACAGGAGGCTCCCAAGCACTGAGGATGTCACCTAGACAGGGGACGAAACGTTTGCAACAAAACGTTCCAGCTCAGCGAACAGAACCACAGCAACCTAAAAGTCTATATTTCAGCCTGCAAGTGAGTTGGTGCAGGGACAGGTAATGTTATGAGGTCATGGATTGAGAACAATGCATGTCCTCACTGTTTTGTAGATGATAGGGCTCCTTTAAGTGTGACCCCACTTCAAACAGGCAGCCTAACTGTTGGAGGCATATTGTAGGAAGCCTGCTTCAGTGCTGAAGGTTTGTAATAGCACACTTTAAGGGTAAGAGATTATGGGGTACATTTTGGTCCCATGGTAGTCAATGGAGTGGGTGTGGATCCAGTGATGTAGAGAATTGGAAAGCCACATTATGATTGGAATATGCGATTATGGACTGACTGGGTTAACTTCAATTAAGGGGAAAACTCTTCTCATGGACTCGCCTGTCTTCTTTTTGGCTGCTAGAAAAAAATCATCTGCCTGTAGTCAAAAATTGAATGAATCAGAATCCATTCATTTGCAATTGTTAATACTCAACCCAAATAGTGTGCCAATCTTAACAAATAATAAATCATGTTTCTGAGTAAGAAGGCCTCACATTCAATGATGAACATTTCTAATTAGACTATTTATTTAATTGTTGTTCATGCTCTAGGCCCTTTTTGTTTGTTACTAACTCAGCGGGAATATAGAGCACTAAATCATTATTCTGCACTTCAAACATTGAGAGTACCTCAACCTGTTGGAGTTTCTTTGAACATTGTAGACCTGGAAGGTATTATCTTAGTTATTCCTGAACACTGCTGTAGGCAGGAATGAAGTACATCAGTCATTTATAATTCTGCTGTAAATGAAATATATGCAGTAGATTTTTTTAGTGCAGATCCATGGAACAGCAATCTGAAAGTGCTCAGAGCTTCATCATGGAATTAAACTGCCATGAATGAATTCTCTTTCCCAGAATATATGGCTGAAAATGACTACCTGGTTTAACTGTTTAAAATAAGTCCATAAATCAGAAATATTTTTGAGATGTCTGCTATTAGACAATATATGCACACATTCAGACTTAAAACATTGAAACAGTGCTGAGAACATGATGCACTGAATTTGAGTACGTGGTATGGTACAGTAGCATGGGCAATTTACTCTTTCTTCCCAGTGCCAGTTGACACTGGTCTGTAAATCATCATCATTATGAAACAATGTGATATTGGAGTATGAACTTTTATTGTATTAGCTTTGGATACTATAGTTTAGGAAGGTAGTCTTTTGACACATTTGTTCTTCAAAGCGTTTGGATTAACAAGAAACATAGGGACAGTGTCTAATACTTTAACAGTAATGAGATACAATTCCTATGCTGTATTGTTGTCATTTTGGGTAGGGATTAGAAAATTTTATTTTCAATATCTGCATTGGTTTATTTATACATCTGCTTATGTTACATCACCATGAAATCTTCACACAACTGTAAATAAATGCTAAAGACAATTTTAATGACAATTCTGAGTAACAGGATGTTCTGATTATATTTTCAGAGAATCCAAAACTAGTAACCATTCTGAATAATGCAACAGAAATTCTGGAAGACCAAATGGAAATTAATGAACTTAGAAAGGAGCTCACTGGAAAGAAGCAAGAAATCCGTGACTTAGAAGATCAACTTTTAGCAAAGTTAGAAAGTTGTGTTGATGGTGAATAATAGGAAGGGCATTTTCTTTTCCCTGTTATATTATTTTAAGGCTGAATCAATTTATTAAGGCAATGTTAAATTTGTAAAAAGCTTTATAATCAATAAAATTGAGGTATGAATGATAAATATAATAAAAGGAATGGATTTGGGCTTGTTTCATTTGTCTTTTTGGAAGCTATATCCTCAAATGTTGGTGCAGTTTGAATATAATACTTCATTGATGAACTGTTAGAAGATTCTATATTGTTGGATTTACAAAAAAATTCAATCACTAAATTAGGTTTTGCTCACATTTTTATTTCAAGAGTTCCAGTTTAAATGTAATATAAATAATTATTTATTTGTGTTTTATCTTGAAAGATACTGCTGAACTCTGAATATATTACATTTCTGAATCAGTTTGAATAGAAATGGATTTGTCCAAAGATTTCATGAACAAAATATTTGTTCAGAACATACTTCAAGTATGAATGTATCAATTAACAAGTGTCAATTCTCAAAAGCTCTGTAATTATCAAATAAGCAATATTATACAGTACAGATTACAATTACATTGATTCAAATCAGTTGCCATGCTTATTCCTCTATTAGTGTGTCAGCCTTGCCTCAGTGGATAGTACCATCACCTCTGCGTCAGGCAGGACTTTGTTGAAGAACTAATACAGAGTTTCAAGGATATAATCTAGGCTGACACTTGTAGGATAATGGGTAAGTCTCATTATTGCTAATGAACAGTATATGTCCTTAATGATGCTGACATTGAGACACACTTGGTACGAGGCCAGAGCCTGCAATGCTGTACAAAATCTCTCACCTTCCCACTTGTGTATTTGGTGTAACCAGTAAATAAAATATTGATATTCAACAGTATGAGGACACATGTGTCACTCTCTTCTCCCTCAATCTTCATCAATCCAATTATTTGGCCCAAGAAGATGGAATTCCAGGGTAAAAAGCCAGAATTACATTATGACACAGAGACTAATAGATTGTGCAAAAGCTGTATGCTCTCTACATCCAGTCACACTCACTATCCAGCAGGTGTTCCTGTACAGCTTACAAACTCAACATTAAGATAGTCTGAGTTGTCAACCAGACACCCATATCATCTCTTTATCCAACTTTGGTCAGATCTCACAACAACACTGCAGTGCTGTACTGAGGGAATGATATGCTCAGAATTCAGAACAAGCCACATGAACCCCTTTCCCAAATCGATTCTTCCATTTTATCTTAAATTATAGACATGTAACTACAACATCTTACCATGTACAAATTTCTGCCAATCTTCTGCTGGATTAAAGGCAAAAAAGAGACACATCTTCAGTGGAAAGAACATTCTGTTTCACAAACTCCGAGGTGATATTAGAAATGATATACACACTATGTCCATTCAAAGCATACTGTCTGGGTGCATAACAGACTGGTACAGCAACTGCTCTGCCCAACACTGCAAGAAACAAAAGAAGGTTGTGTGCACAGCCCAGACCATCACTGAAGCCAACTTCCCATCCATGGACTCTATCTACATGACTCATTGCCACGGAAAGACTGCCAACATCATCAAAGACCTATCCCAACCCGCTAATGCTCTCCTACAAACCTTTCTGTCAGACAGAAGATCCAGAAGCTCAAAAACATGCACCAATAGGTTAAAGAACAGCTTTTCCCCTGTCATTATGAGACTTCAAATAATGCTGATCTTGTTAATGTTGATTTTGTCTTGCACATGTCCTGTGCAATGTAAACTCTATCCAAGATTTGTTTTCACCCTATGATCTGTGTGTCCTTGCTTGCTATGATCTGCCTGTACTGCTCATAAACAAAACTTTTCACTGTACTTAGGTACACATGACAATAAGTCAAATTAATCATTCAATCAATCCTGGATCTTCTTGGAAGAGGTTAATTCCAGATGTTGGTTATACATGAGTAGAAAATGGGACTGCAGTGGCAATTTACCAGGATTGATTATTTTCCTGCTATCTTCAAATTGCCAATCTATAGTAATTGGGACTGGGTTGACCTTGTTAAGTGCAAATCTGCAATAATGAGTAGAATGGGTTCTTTTTTGATTATATATTTTATTGAGATCTGTCTCTTGATTAAATTTAAACAGTATAAAACATAGGTACTAAGTTAGCCTGGAACAGAGTTTTTTAGAGCAAGAAGATGGGGCTATTTTCTGAGTTTGTATATTGTTAAGGAACAAAAATGGCCTTCAGTAGAATGATGTGTTCTTCCTGTTGAATGTGGGAGGTCAGGGAGAGTTTCTATTTTAGTGATGATAATGCCTGCAGTAAATGTGTCTGGTTGCAAATCCTATCATATCACATAGATCAGTAGGAACAGCAGTTGGAGGCAATAAGAAATTTACAGGAGCTAGGGGATGTGATTAATTGCATTTATAGGAAGGGAGATAATACGCAGATACAGTCAGGTAGATGGGCTGCCTTCAGGAAAGGTAGGAGCAGGAGGCAAGTAGTGCAGGAGTCTCCTGTGGCTACCCCATCTCAAACAAGTATGCTGTTTTGGAAAATATGAGGGATGATGGACTCTCAGGGGAATGTAGCACGAACAGCCAAGTTTCAAATACCGAGAATGGCTCCAATATAATGAAGGCTATACGTCAAGTTCCAAGCAATCGATTGTGATAGTGGACTCTCTAGTCAGAGGCAAAGGTAGTCATTTCTGCAGCCGGCCGTGAGATATCAGAATGGTGTGTTGCCTCCCTGGTGACAGGATCAAGGATATCTCGGGTAGGGTGCAGAATGTTCTCAAATGGGAAAGGGACCAGCAGGAAGTTGTTGTACACATTGGAGCTAACGACATAGAAAGGAAAAGGATGAGATTCTGAAGGGAGAATGTAGACAGTTTGGCAGGAATTTAAAAAGGAAGGTCCTCAAGATTAATAATATCTGGATTATTCCGGTGCTACGAGCGAGTGAGGATAGGAATAGGAGGATAGAGCAGATGAATGCATGGCTGAGAAACTGGTGTGGGGAGAAGGATTCACATTTTTGGATCATTGCAATCTCTTCTGGGGTAGAAGTGACCTGCGCAAGAAGGATGGATTGCACTTGAATTGGAAGAGGACTAATATACCGGCAGGGAGATTTGCTGGAGCTGCTCAGGAGGATTTAAACTAGTAAGGTGGGGGTGGGGGGTGAAATTTAAAAGGGACCTAATGGGCAACTGTTTCACACAAAGGGCGGTGCATGTGTGGAATGAACTACCAGAAGAGGTGGTGGAGGCTGGTACAATTACAACATTTAAAAGGCATCTGGATGGGTATATGAATAGAAAATGTTTAGAGGGATATGGGCCAAGTGCTGGCAAGTAGGATTAGATTAGGTTAGGATATCTGGTCGACATGGATGAGTTGGACTGAAGGGTCTATTTCCGGGCTGTGCATCTCTATGTCAAACTACGAGGTATGTGATAGAGTTTGTTATCCTGGGCCAGTCAGGGAAGCCTTGGCTGATCAACATAACCAAAAGATTTGCAAATCCTCAGTTGAGGGCTGACTCTGAGCTGGTTGGCTACAGCCAGTGCACTATGCACTAGTAAAAAAGGGTGACTTGGTGACTTGCCTCTGTACAGTTATGCCACAATGCCAATGCGAGGGCTGTGCTGCCTCATTATGAGGTGAGGTCTGTGCTAAGGCTAAAAGGAGAACAAGAGGGTACCTCCTTTTGCAGCTGCCCCACAGGGAAGGCAGAAATGTTTTTCCATGCTGGGCCCAGTCAAGCAGGCCCAAGCAAGTCCCTCCAGTTGTGGCAACCCATGAAATTGGTGTTTTTCCCTTGGGCCATGAACCGCCCATTTCCAGTGGATTCTCCTGGAAGTCTTGGGTGTGCTACTTCTTTACAGTTAGTGGCTTCTCCGTGCACAGGGCTGTTGGGGGGATGTGGTTGGAGAGGGCACCATTTTGCCACTGGCAAGGTGGCAGGCAGCACAGCCAGTGAAAATTGAACCTTGTATTGTTTTAATTAGGTGCCTGCCTTCAGTTGTTAGACAGCCATGTACTTTTTATTCCACTATCATTACAATAACACAGGGGCAGAATTATGTTGGACGGTCATACTGATGTGGCTCCTTGAGCTTCATCTGCCCACCCTCCCTCCCAGTCTGGCACCCAATCGCTCCATTATCTCTTGCAGTAACCTTTCAAAATAATTGGTTATTTATTAAGTAAAACACTTAACAATGTGAAAAAAAAGCCTGGGGACACAAACGGTGAAACATTAGACCGAAAGAGATATAACTTTCTTGCATAACACTGCATGTTGTCTTTCCTGTGATGATGAATTTGAGCAGGCATTTTGGAAATAATATGACAGTCATTTTGAAATGTGGGATATTATTATTGATTCTCTTTGACTGTCAGGCAAGTGACTGTAAGTATCACCTTTTTTCATGAAAATTCTCTGACCAATCTGTTTCTCATGTTTTTACACACTATTCCAGAATGCCTTTATTACCCCAAATGTGCTAATGAGTCAATGCCTGGCTGAGAATTGCTCGTGATCTCATTAATTTGCTGCCACTTTGACACCTGAACTAACTACGCATTACTGGGGCAATTAACAAACCTTTGGTCTTCATTCTGAACTGTGAACTGTCTGTGCCTCCTTCTCTGTGCATCATCTCCTGAGACATAGTTGTGATCAAGGAATGGGATAATTTTTTTTAAAATTACGTTTTCGTACATTAATGCTTTACAAAGTATATAACTATTCCTAACTTTATGCTAGAATATTCATATTCATTTCTAGTTAGGTAATTAGGCAATTAGAAAATGCATTTTGGAATGTTCAGTAGATATTTTAAACCTATGATCCAGGCAAAAACCAGCAGTCAAAATGCTCTAGGTTACGAACGACCTAAAGCTGCCCGGATTTAGCCTCAGAAATCTGAATGGATGACCCGGCAGCCCACTTAGAGCAGCAGTGAATTTCATTCAATCAATATCAAACCCTATTCATCCATGGAGATTATAGGTGAATGTAGTCATCCACTTCTCAATGTGGGTTTTCCACAGACCTGAGAGGAAAATGTTGTTGTGGCTTTTCTGATAGATGAAGTCAACGGAGAAGAGGATCATTGATCAGATGAGATCATCTTTATTTTCCTTTATTTTCTATATTTCCTTTATGAGGCTGGAAGGTGAGCAAGCATTCCTCTGGACTCAAGGGAAGTTGAGGCCTGTCCTATCCCATGTTCCCTTCTTCTTCTGAAGAAGGCTCACTGGGCCTGAAATGTTATCCCTGATTTCTTTGCACAGATTCTGCCACACCTGTTGTGTTTTTACTGGAATTTCTGTTTTTGCTCACTACTCCTCCCAGAAATCACCCTTTCCAAACCTACATAATGTCAACTGCCAAACATAGGCTACCTGCTATTGTTCTGAGGGAACAGGTATGAGATGTATGTGGCAACATATAATTGAGTTAAAATTACATGGGCCTCTTTTCATTTACAGCAGATTTTTAATTTGGCTGACCACCCAGCGACTAGAAACCAACCCAAAGTTAGAAGTTGGGCCTGAATATGTATGTTGTAGGTATCAGGCTGACATCAACGTGACTACAACCCATACAGAAAGCCATCTAAATTAAAAGGCCATAATGCATGTCATTATGCATGAGATAAAAGATCACAGAACGTGCATCTGAAATTTTGTTACAAGGCTTGTGTTAAAAAAATACAGATTACGTTGTGGTTTGTGTTTACACGCACAAACATATCAATCTCCCCCATGCCCGTAAATGGATATAAGTTCTGTTTACTGGAAGATCTGTTACAGGATTAGTGAGCAGACAGATTTATTACAGAAGTTCACCAACTATTGTTAGAGCAAATCACCACTATGCTCATTCATACAATGTGCTGCAAGTTATATTGACATTGGCTGCTGGTCACATGTTCTATATCCTGACTACTTGTTCATTAGCATGTTCCCTTTTAAAGTGATATCATAACAGATTATGTTGGGTGTGAGTCTATTTGACAGGATTGTGTCTTTCTTAAATTTTGAAAATGTCTCCATGGCTAAGCAAACATGAATAACTAAATTACTACTGGTATACTTATTTTGTTAATTTTCCTTTATGAGCCAGAGTATTTTAGCATCAAAAGAATTTGAAAGGAACTTCAACAAAATCATTCCTCAATAGTTTGATAGATTCCAATGACAGTGTTATATCCTGGGAGATTTTAAACCAAGGTGTTAGCAAATCCAGTGAAACTCCAGCTTAGAATCTTGACTTTTGACATACTTCATACAAAAGAATTTGCATCTATAAGCATCCTTCAGAATTTCTGGATATTGCAAAATGGTCCAATCTAACAGGATTAAAATTGGATAATATACCAATACAATGTTTTATATACATCGGCACCAGATTTATTATTACATGACTATTCAATATTATTGAGTGTTTTTACAGAAATCAGCTGCTGCACGGTTTTTGCCTCGATTTGAGTTTTTGAAAGGGAATCTGGAAAGGGAGTGCTGTGAAGAAACCTGTTCCAAAGAAGAGGTCCGGGAGGTTTATGAAAATGACCAACCAACTGTAAGGACTCCACTTTAACCTTCATTTTTGCCTCTTGTCCCATGTTCATTTTCTCATTTTCATTCTTTCTCTGATCACATATCTGTAAAGATATAAGGTATTCAGGATAAAGGCTGGCTGCAAGATGAAATTTGACTAATGCACCTAACCTACACATCCCTGAACACTATAAGCAATTTAGCATGGCCAATCCACCTAACCTGCACATCTTTGGATTGCGGGAGGAAACCAAAGCACTGGGAGGAAACCCATGCGAACACAGGGAGAATGTGCAAACTCCACACAGTTGCCCACACAATGTGATTGTTTAAGTAGTTATTGTTGGATTGTGCACTCTATGGAGGGGTGATTCTGTCATTCAGTTGCAAAGTGAGAAGCTACGCTCACTGTGTGTCTTTCTCACTATATCAACAATGCACTGCCCTTGACATTCCATTGGTTTAAATCTAATGGAAAGAAGATGGCTGCAGTGTCCCTATAAGTTCTACTGTGTTCCTGTTCGCACCAGACTGAAGAATCACTACTGTTGGAATATCCTCCTGTGACACAAACACTTGTGTCTTTCCATTGTCTCAACTTCCTTTTTCTATCATCTCTTCTTAAGACGTTTTCCGTCCTTTGACTTGACTTCAATGTTGTGTATCCCATGTGATATTCTTTGTGCGGTTAAATAATTATATAAATAGACATTGTTAACATGTTTTTTGGTGCAAATTATTTGTTTTATTTGTGATGTACATTTCTAATTCCTCTGGATTTAAAATCTCTCTTTTCTTTGCAGGAAATATTCTGGTACCTTTACATTCTCAAGAGTATGTATGATAGTCTTTGATTTGTTAATTTAACAGAAAAAACATGGATGTGGATATGCTAGAGAAACTGTGTGTCTCCCTCCCATTCAATGGATCTTGATATCCTATAGATATTTTTAATCAACCTCTTTAGATATGTTATGACACATTTTAGGACACTTTGGGACTTGAACCTAACCTTTTAGTCCACAGGTAGCGACTCCTTGCTTAGCTGTATGGACAGGAAAATTCTATTTTTAGGAACAATAGAGACAGCAACATAGATTCATAGATTATAGAGTCATAGAGATGTATAGCATGGATACAGACCCTTCGGTCCAACATGACCATGCCAACCAGATAACCTAACCTAATCTAGTCCCATTTGCCAGCACTTGGCTCATATCCCTCTAAACCCTTTTCAATTCATATATCCATCCAGATGTCTTTTAATTCTGTAATTGTACCAGCCTCCACCACTTCCTCTGGCAGCTCATTTCATGCACACACCACCCTCTGGGTGAAAATATTGCCTCTTAGGTCCCTTTTATATCTTTCCCCTCTCACCCTAAACCAATGCCCTCTAGTCCTGGGCTCCCCCACCCCAGGGAAAAGACCTTGTCTATTTATCCTATCCATGCTCCTCATGATTTTCTTTGCAGTCAAGAAATTTCCAGTGACTGTTCCCCCACAAGAAGAAAAGTCCAAAACTATTGACTTTTATAAAGCCTGCATTCTAACATTAACACACTGCAGGTGGCCTAAACAAAATGACAGTCAAGATTCCATCCCTCAGGGGGAGAAAGCCCATCCTCAAGAGTTGCAGGCCAATCTGATTGACCGCCAGCTCTGTCAGATCAAGTAGTGCCAGAACTACTTGTGGGCGGCATGGTGGCACAGTAGTTAGCACTGCTGCCTCACAGCGCCAGAGACCCGGGTTCAATTCCCGCCTCAGGCGACTGACTGTGTGGAGTTTGCACGTTCTCCCCGTGTCTGTGTGGGTTTCCTCCGGGTGCTCCGGTTTCCTCCCACCATCCAAAGATGTGCAGGGTCAGGTGAATTGGCCATACTAAATTGCCTGTAGTGTTAGGTAAGGGGTAAATGTAGGGGTAGGGGTGGGTTTCGCTTCGGCGGGTCGGTGTGGACTTGTTGGGCCGAAGGGCCTGTTTCCACACTGTAATCTAATCTAATCTAATGTAAACTCAGTAATGGATGCTATTGGGACTGAAGACATAGAACATAGAACATAGAACAGTATAGCACAGTACATGCCCTTCAGCCCTCAATATTGTGCCAGCCTTTTATCCTACTCTAAGATCAAACTAACCTACATACCCTTCATTGCACTATCTTCCATGTGCCTATCCAAGAGTCACTTAAATGTCCCTAATGTATCTGACTCTACTGCTGCTGGCAATGCATTCCACGCACCACCACTCTCTATATAAAGAACCTAGCTCTGACATCTCCCTTAAACCTTCCTCCAATTACCTTAAAGTTATGCCCCATCATGATAGACATTTCCTCCATGGGAAAAAGTCTCTGGCTATCCACTCTATCTATGCCTCATGACATCTTGTATACCTCTATCAAGTCACCTCTTATCCTTCTCCACTTTGGTGAGAAAAGCTATGCCCTCCAGGCCAGGCAGCATCCTGCTTAATCTCCTCTGCACTTTCTCGAAGTCCTCCATATCTTTCCTATAATGAGGTGACCAGAACTGAACACAATATTCCAAGTGTGGTCTAACCAGCGCTCTATAGCGCTGCCGCATAACCTTGCGGCTCTTAAACTCAATCCCCCTGCTAATGAAAACCAACACACCATACACCCTATCAAGTTGGGTGGCAACTTTGAGGGATCTATGGACATGGACCCCAAGATCCTCTGTTCCTTCACATTGCTAGGAATCCAGCCTTTAACTCTGTCTTCTACATTAAAATTTGACCTTCCAAAGTGAATCACTTCACACTTTTCCAGATTAAACTCCATCCTCCACTATCAGTCCAGTTCTGCATACTGTCAATGTCCCATTGCAACTCCCAGCAGCCCTCCACACTATCCACAACTCCACCAACCTTTGTGCCTTCAGCAAACCTACTAACCTACCCTTCCACTTCCTCATCCAAATCATTTATGAAAATCACAAAGAGCAAGGGTCCTGGGGGAGACAATTTCAGGAAGATCATTGACATTGTTCAGAAGGACTTTTAGGATAAGATGAATAGTCCACCCTAGAAGGGTGTTGGGAGTGGGCATGTTTTGGATGTAAGTCAAGGAGGTAAAATCGTGGGTCTATGATCTTTCAGAGGGCTGTTCCAATTGCACCCAAGGATTCCAAATGATATATCCCTTTTCTTTCATTGTTAAAAAAGTCACAAAAATAGAAGTTTCTAGAAAATTTCAGCGGGTCTGGCAGCATCTGTGAAGAAAGATGAAAGGTAATTTTTCAGGTCCGATGACTCTTCCTCAGAACTGGTCTCGAAACATTAACCCTGATTTCTCTTCACAGATGCTGCCAGACCTCCTGAGCTTTGCCAGCAACTTCTGTTTTGTTCCTGGTTTCAGCATCCACGGTTCTCCTATGCCTATCAATTCCCCAGAGTATTATGGAAGTGAAAGCTGATTAAGGTCTTTATGCTGACAACCATTGGCCACTTAAGACCTGCATTAGGCTGAAGGTTGAAAGTGTAGTTGGTAAAACACCCACCCTGCATTTGAGGGAACAGGTTGGGAGTTGAGGGACAGGAAAGCAAATACTCAACATATTTTACATGCCCCTCCCTATATGCAAGTGCACCACCCTCTCCTTTTCCTTCAGGAGCTGAAGGACACTATGTGCTGCCCACTTCCTGATGGACCTGTAGGCAAAGGTGTTTTTCTTTGTAAATTTCTCAACAAAGGACAGGTGATACAGGACGGTCCAACTCTTGAAGCATTCTGCGGCAACAAGGCCAGTCACATCCTTTGCAACTCCGGGGTCAGGTAGAACCTCAGTATGTAGTGACACTTGGCGTTTTTGTACTGAGCGTCTATGCACAGCTTGATGCAGCCACACACAAAGGTGGCCATCAGGATGAGGGTGGTGTTGTGTACATTCAATCCCCCCTTATTCAGAGCTTTGTACATGTTGCCTCTGTAGACACAGTGCATCTTAGATTAGCAGATGATTGGGTCAGATTTGCAATACATACAACATTTGAGAAAATGCCTCATACCTGATGACCAGTTTTTTACCCAGAATAGAGAGGGTGTGGTGCTCCCAAAAGTACAATTTCTACCTCACCTTGGCAATGCGCTCCTCCCAAAACTTTGCACATACCAAGGCCACTCTGAACCATATTCCCAACCATACCTTTCAGGTAGTCTTTCCTGTTGGTGAAGGGGATAAAGAATCAATCAGCCCAGTTCCCAAAGAACATGACTTCGCTCTTGCCTCGATGTATCTTTGCTCCAGAAGCCAGTTCAAACTGGTCACAGATGTTTATGAGTCTGCGCACTGACAGCGGATCTGAGCAGAAAACAGTGACAAGAGAGGCTTTCACCTGAAGGTGTCCGCTGTCTGGAATAGTCGCCCCTCTCAGATTCATTGAGACTACACTAATCATTTTGGTGTACAACAGTTGGATCCAAATGCGGATTCCCTCCCCGAAGCTCATTTTGGACAGTGGATCCCACATGTAGGTGTGTGAAATCTTGTCAAAGGCCTCCTCCCAGTCCTGGCTGATGAGGCAGCAATCCAACACCGCCCCCTCACATCCCCTCCCCTCCGCCCCCGCCCTACATGTATGCGATCGTATCCCTGAGAAGCGCGTGACTGTCAGAGATCATTCTTCCTGGTACAATCTTTGAATCATCATTACAGTGAGAACAATGTTAAATTGCAGTATGAGCTTTTGGAGTAATGGCTTTGCATATCATAGTTTAGAAAAGTGGTCTTTTGACTCATATGATCTTTAAAACATTTGAAATAACAAGAAACATAGAGACAGCTTCTAATACACAATGGCAATGAGATACAATCCCTAGGCTGCATTGTTGTTATTTTGGATATGAGTTTGTAAAATTTTAATTTCAGTATCTGCATACTTGGTTTATTTCTACATCTGCTTATGTTATATCACAACTAAATTTTCACATGATTGCAAACTTGTGCTAATGACAAGTTTATACTAATTTGTCTTTGGTCTGAGTAACATGAAGTTCTGATTATTTCAGAGAATTCAAATCTAAAACACATTCTGGATAATGCAGCGGAAATTCTTGAAGAGCAAATGAAAATTAATGAACTTAGAAAGGAGCTCACTGGAAAGAAACAAGAAATCAATGATTTAAAAGAACAACTCTTAGGAAAGTTAGAAAGTTGTATCGATGGTAAATAATAGGAAAGACATTTTACTTTACTTGTTATATTCTGCTAAGGCTGAATCAAACTATGAAGTTTATGTTAAATTTGTAATGTTAAACTTCTTGATCAATAATGCTAATGTATGAATGATAAATGACATAAACTGAATGTAGTTTGGGCCTGTTTCATTTGTCTTTTAGGAGCTGTGCCTTCAGGTATTATTGTAGTTTGAATCTAAAATTTCACGTATGAAATATCAAAAAATGCTGTGTTGATAAATTTCTAATAAATTAGCTTCTAGTCACACTTTTACTTGAGAGTTCCAGTTTGAATGTAATATAAACAAATCATTTTTTTGTGTTTTATCTTAACATGTATTACTGACCTCTGAATATTTGATATTTCTGAATCAATTTGAATAGAAATGGGATTTGTCCAAATACTTTATGAAAAGAACATTTGAGGTGTTCAGAACCTTCTTCAAATATGAATGTTGCCAATTCTCAAAAGCTCCATAATTAACGATAGGCAACATTGTGTAGTATACATTATTATTTAAAAACACTGATTCAAATCGGTTGCCAAGTTTATTCCGCCATTATGTGTCAGCCTGATCTCAGTGATAGTATCATCACCTCTGAGTCAAGAGGTTGTATGTTGAAGAACTATTACAAAGTCTTGAGGATGTAGTCTCGTCTGACACTTGGAGGATGATGGGTAAGTCTCATTATTGCTAATGAGCAGCATATGTCATTAGTGATGCTGACACACTTGGTGCTAGGACAGAGCCTGCAATGGTGTACAAAATCTCTCTCCTTCCTACTTGTGTATATGGTGTAATTAGTAAATAATATTGGTATTCCACAATATAAGGACATACATGTCACTCTCTTCACTCTTAATCTTCATCAGTCCAATTATTTGGTCCAAGAAGATGGAATTCCAGGGTAAAAGTCCAGAATTCCATTGCAACACAAAGACTAATAGATTGTGCAAAAGCTGTACGCTCTCTACAACCAGTCACACTCACTATCCAGCAGGTGTTCCTGTACAGCTTATAAATTCAACGTTAAGGTAGAATCAGTTGTTAGCCAGACACCTATCTCACTTCTCTCTCCAACATTAGTAAGATCTCACAACGACACTATAGTGCAGCACCAAGGGAATGATATGCTCAGAGGAGCCATCTTTTGGAAGAGAAATTAAAGTGAGACCTGGCCTGTCCAATTAGGTGAAATAGCATCATTTTGAAAGTTCTCCCAATGTCTGGGCCAATATATATCCTTCATTTGAGCTCATTAGAGCAGATTATTCAGCCATTACATCATCGTCAGTTATGGCAATTCATTGTTACAAAATGGTGCCAAGATTTTTGCATTACAACATTCAGGATACAAAGTAATTCTGTGGCTGTAAAGGCATTTTGGGACCTCCTGAGGTGATAAAAGACTTTATCTTTCAATCCTTCCACCTTCCATCAATTTTACCGGCACTCAGACATCATCTTAGCTTCCTACTTCATAAAACGTATTTTGTAAGATCTGAGTATCACTGGCCAGGCCAGCATTTGTTGCCCATCTTTGCAAATGTGGTGGTGACCCACCTTGTTGAACTGCAGCAGTCCATCTGGTACAGGGACATTCACTATGCTATTAGGAAGGGAGTTCCAGGATTTTGATCCCTGTGAAGGGATGGTGATAAATTTCCATGTTGGAATGGTATGCACCTTGCTGGGGAACTTGTTTATTTCATCTGCTGCCCTTCTCTGACCATACAATAGAGGTTGCAGGTTCGGATGATTGTTTTAAAGGATCCTTGGTGAGTCCCTGTAATGTATCTTGTTTGGCACAAACAATGCTGCTACTTTGCATTGTGGTGGAAAAAAAGAGAATATTTAAGTTAGTGTATTGAGGTGTCTTTGAGCTACTTTGATCTGGATGGCATGAATTTTCCTGTAAATCTTTGGAACCACATTCATCCATGCACTTGAAGAGTATTCCATCACACTCCTGACTTGTTGCTTTTAATGTGCATCTGCATTTTTGCTAATGATGATTTGTGAGTAAAGTTGCAGTGGATTAAATCCATCTCCAAGACAAATTCTGAAAATTGATCGCCACTCCCTTGCCCATGCTCAGCATCTCAACTGCACATCTCTAACTGAATCTTCCCAGATGCTAAGCATCCTTTTAGTCAAGTTTCACATTAGGTTTCTTTCTGTAATGCTTAGCACATTTTGTCACACAATCTTCCCAAAATCACCTCATTAATTACCCACCACACCCCTGTGGTGCATCTTTCACCTGATGCTAACCCAATTCTCCCAAATTACTACAACCAGATCTATTTGCCACCACCAGAATACCCCAGAACCTCTGATGTTGGCGTCATTTTTAGAAGCCTGTTATCCATCCAGTCAAGTACTGTCAGCCAGAACCAACTTCCTTGGTTGGGACATTTGCCCCTCAATATGACAGATAAGGGGATATTGATGTCATGATCTGCATCTTCCAGGTGAACTGATCTGAAGGGTGTTTCATGGGCTTGACTGAAAACTACTTCCCTTCAACTTTGACAATTGGCCAATTGGAATGCTCACAGTGTGCTCACTGCATAAGCTGCAGTGGTGAATTTGACATGGCATGGTACCATACAGCAAGATGTCCCTCCCTCATGTCCACCTCTTGACTGATTATTGTTGTCGGCCATGACAAGCTGCATTACTTTGTGCCTGCACTGAGAAATCAAGGCCAGGCAGAAGTACTGTGAGCCTCTTAACTCTTGCTGAGGAGGGGAAACTACAAAATGGCAAGACAAAGCAGGGATGCTAGAAGCAACTGTGTGGATGCAAAGAGAGCAAGTGCTGAGAGAGCAAGTAAGCAGCCCTGAGACGCAGCATGGTTGAAGCAGTGAGCTGGGTGCCTGCTGAAGCACACCACAGTGTCAATGTAACAGCATTGCACTGATAAGTTCAGTGCACCTCAGAATGCAGCATTAAAGTGCATAAGTGGATCAGAGACATACCATGAGTGTGCAGTGAGATGTACCATGAGTGTGCAGTGAGATATACCATGAGGGTGGAGCGATATATACCATGAGGGTGCAGTGTACATGTCAGATGCCAAGGTCCTTGGACATGGGGTGCATACAGCTGCTGCCCATGGAGTGGGCCCTAAGGCACTGGGGCCTGCTGCACAAGCTGAAGGAGTAAACAGCAAGCTGGAATCACCAGGTACCTGTTCTGACTTTCATATCTGTAATTCTCAGTATCTAGTTTCTGTCAGACAGGTGGTCAAATAAGAGACTGTATATTAATGAGGTGAGACTAAGTAATAATGAAGTTTTTTTTATTCATTTCAGATGTGGGCATCACTGACTAGGGCAGCATTCATTGCCCACCTCTAAATGCCCAGAGGGCAGTTGAGAGTCAACAACATTGCTGTGGGTCTGGAGTCACGTGTAGGCCAAACCAGGTAAGGATGGCAGATTTGCTTTCTTGCAGGACATTAGAGAACAAGATGGGCTATTCCTGACAATCAACAATGGTTTCATTGTCATCATTAGAATTTTAATTCCAGAATCTTTTTATATTGAATTCGAATTCTGCCATCTGCTGTGGCAGGATTTGAACCCAGTTCCCCAGAATATTACCAGGGTCTCTGGGTTAATAGGCAAATGATAACATTACCTCCCTTTCATGATGTTACAAGCCATATGGGAAAGTGCCTCATATTCCAATGTTAAGGCTCACTACTTCTAAGATCATCACACAAGTTAAAGGTTTAAATAAATTATTCAATATTCCCAGTTTAACCATTTGATAAACTCAGGTCAACAAAAAGCATTGATCAGGATTCTGCTATGTAGGACAAAGAAATGAATTCTAATTGCAGACTACCAAAAATATGAATTATTACCACATAACCTTCTTAAACCTTTACATACACATGCAGACAGATACAGACAAACAAACTTGGATGTTATCAATGGAAGTGAAAAAAATATTAGGGAAACAGTTCAATAGGACCTTTCCAAAGCACTCAATGAGATCCCTTTTGCTTCTCCTAATTTTCCATATTTCCATATCCTTTCAGTTCTGTGCTGAAGACACAGGTCAGTTGATATGTTCATTACTTAGTTTTTCAGTCACTGGTTAGAGGTTTACAGCAAATGGTAGAGAGAATAGCTAGCTGCCTTTCAGTTTTCAGTTATTTCACTGTAGAGAGAGAGAGAGAGAGAGACTCTTGAAATCTTTGCAGTCTGGAGGTTTCTGTACAGTTACTTTGCACACATACTGTATACCTGCCTAGGAACCAAACTGAAGACTGTTGTCATGCTGACAACTCCCGGAGTCCACAACTTGTCCTAAATGCACAAACCAATTGGCAATCTATCTCGAGGAAAAGCTTGCTCTGCACAAACATCCACAGTGACATGACATCTTAATGATCTGCCCCCACTGCTTGAACAATGCAATAAGTTAGCTCAATTAACTGGGCAGCTTGCTAACAATGCCAACATTATGTGTTCAATTTCCACACTGGCTGAAGCTACTATGAATGACTCTCCTTCTCAATGTTTCCCTTTGTGTTAGGTGTGGTCACCCTCAGGTTAAACACCACCAGTCCTCTCTCTCTAATGAGAGAGCAGCCTGATAGTCTGGTAAGACTATGGTGCCTTTATTTTTAGTGTAAATACTTTTCACAATGAGTTCCAGGAACATTTTTTTGAGAAGTGCAACAATTACCCGTGCAGTCCTGGGTTTAAAGCAGTCCCTTTCCTATTTCAGTCTATAAACCAAAATAAAGGAAAATTGGAAGATGTGGCCTTTTTGCAGTAATAATAAACAATAATCTTTGTTAACAGGTCTCTTACCACTCAACAGCAAGGATCTCATCTCAACGAGTGAAACCTAATTAGAAATTGTGATTTGTCAGTCTTGATGTTGGGAAGTGCCTTATTCAACATCTCACATGATTCTCCCAAATTATCATTGTAGCCCACATCATTAAGAGCTTGGAGAGCATCCACACTGAGTGTTATCTTACTATTCTACAGGTTATGTCCAAAAGAGAAACACCTTTGGTGGACAATATGTCTATAAAATGTTGAAAATCCAGGCAATACATTCTAAATCTAGATTTGCTGGCCCTTGAATGTATTGGCAGATTAGAATGAACCAGGTTACATTAAGGACATCCTGGTGCATTTTTAACATTTTGGAGGATTCTGGGTTTAAGCCCCACCTGTTCCAGAAATGTGTGTATCAGGTTGATTAACACTGAGTTCGTGGTCCCCGAGGTTGACCACAAATTTACAGGAACACAGTGGAAGCTGCAAAACATACAAAACTGAGGACAGACACTTCCATTAATGGAGTTGGTCTTTCGTGCCAGTCTGAGAATTGGCATGAGAGCCACAGCACATCTCTTGGGAAGGCCAGCCAAAACATCTGCTCATCAGGCACGTCTGAGGACATTGGTGGGGCTTCTTCTAGAATTAGATCCTTTGGGTCGGATTAAGGATCCAGGAGTGAGATAAGAGATTTATTTTAAGATGTGGGCAGAGAATGGAGTGGTCTTGGTTAGGCTGGGGATGTCATGATGGGAGGGGGTGCAAGAGGGTCAGAAGCAAGGATAGAGTTGGTTCCCAGCAGACACAGTCCATGCCCTTAGCCGCTGCAAAACAGAAGATGTTCTTTCTGTTTCCAGGACAAATACATTGGGTATCAATGCCTGGGTTAATTAATCACATCACTCGTGGTAAAAGATGCTTAAACGGTTCTTAATTAGTTACTTAAGGGCTTTAGTTGAAGGCAGAGTGGGAAGGTTGATCAAGCATGATACCATCCCACCAAATTAAGTGTCCTTCCTGCCTCTGACCTTGTGCCATTTCTGGGAATTTGAAATTCTGCCTCATATCTGTGAACAGGAAAATGCAAGGTTCGAGTCATTAACTATAAGCAACAAGAAACATATTTTCAAGTTTAAAACCACTAATAAACACACTTTAAGAGAAAAACTTTGTTAAACTATTAAAGTTACAGTTATTAATTAATAATCAACTATTAATAATTTACAGAAATATTCAGTATTATGATGGGACTGAATGTTGCCAAAGAACAAGTATTGATCAAGTAAATATTTAGTAATATTGACCACCATCATAAGCTCACTCTGCTTAGATTCATCCTAATGCATTGTCTCTTAATTGAAAGATACAACATAAGCCCTAAGAACCTGAAATTTTAGGAAAACCAAATCAAGCTGTTTTCTAACAACCATTTTTGCAAAGATTGCATCTTCTTTCTATAACATTGAGAGCCTATGCCTTGCTTACCCAACTGATTTCTGATTACTTAACCAGTTGGATATGCATCCAAGTATTGTCCATGCTTTGTACATGAAAGTTAATGAAATCAGCAATCATGCTCTCAGTCAGGGAGAAAAGAAATCTGCTCAGCAAATTAAGACCATACGTATTCAGTTTCTTTTTGTGATACTTATACTCCATAGGCCCAGAGTTGTTCTCATTGCTATAGTGCAACATCACAAAGACATTCAAAACAAAGATAGTTTAGTTGTTTCTCTATGGACTGATTACAGCAACTGATATCTCAAAGTTCTAAGAGAGGACTCACCTTCATATCACTCACAATAGTGGCCAAATAATACAATTTCTCCATCATTATTGAGTGAGTATCTTGAAATTCTTCATCTAACAGCAGCATGGTAGCAGCATCATTTCACACTACCGTAGTTCATGGAACCAACTAACATCACCAGTCAACTCGAGATGAACTATAAAAATCAATCTTGCCAGCAATATTAAATATTCCCTTTAAAGTGTGCCCATATATAGCTGCACAACAACCCAATGAGCACCATATAGACCACTCAAACGTCCACTTTAAAATATTGTGATTGTGCTGCTGTGCAAGAAGAAAATTATTACATACTGCACTGAACAGGTCATACAACCCAGAACAATTTTGAGGAAACGCAAACACATATCCTTGGACTAATGTTATTGGTTGATGTGTTTCAGAAAACATTATTGAAGAAACCGAGAACTTAAGTTAAAATCTTATTAGATTTAGCTAAACTTTTGCATGACTAATGCATCAAGTTTTTAACACTATCCCACTCTGTAGTAACCATAACACAGTAAGGAATAGGAGCCCAATCAGCCTATCAAATTGCTTTGTCATTCGACCATTACTGATGTTTTTCTATAACACTCTCCTGCCTACTCCCCATTCCTAGAACCTATCTACCTCTGTCTTAAATACAGTGAGTAAATTGACCTCCGCAACCTTCTGTGAGAATGAGTTACACAGATTCTCCAACCTCTCCAGATTAAAGACTGTTGACTTTGATGGTTTTCCTAATTATTGAGGTTTAAACTTGAGGATGTTTTGTCTCTTGGATTATCTTCCTGCTCCTCCACCCTTGAGCCCCACCCCTCCAATCGCCACCAGGACAGAACCTCACTAGTCCTCACTTATCACCCCACCAACCTCCATATACATCCTGCACCTCCACACACATCATTTACTGCATCCGCTGCACCCGATGTGGCCTCCTCTATATTGGGGAGACAGGCCACCTACTTGCGGAACGTTTCGGAGAATACCTCTGGGATACCCGGACCAACCAACCCAACCACCCCGTGGCTCAACACTTCAACTCCCCCTCCCACTCCACCAAGGACATGCAGGACCTTGGACTCCTCCAGCGCCAGACCATAGCAACACGACGGCTGGAGGAAGAGTGCCTCATCTTCCGCCTAAGACCCCTCCAACCACAAGGGATGAACTCAGATTTCTCCAGTTTCCTCATTTCCCCTCCCCCCACCTTGTCTCAGTCCCAACCCTCGAACTCAGTACCACCTTCCTAAACTGTAATCTTCTTCCTGACCTCTCTGCCCCCACCTCCACTCCGGCGTATCACCCTCACCTTAACCTCCTTCCACCTTTTATCTTAGCCTGCTGGGCACACTTTCCTCATTCCTGAACAAGGGCTCATGCCTGAAACGTCGATTCTCCTGCTCCTTGGATGCTGCCTGACCTGCTGCACTTATCTGTAATTTAAACAACAATTCTGTTTCTTATGAGTTTGACTTTAAAATTCCACAGTTGCAGTATTTCACTAATCTGTACAGATTATTAAAGAAATTATCCATTTATTCCACTAGATGTTCAATTCTTGTCTTTAATTTTGCTCTTTCAAGAAACTTACTTGTTTTGAGGATCAAGTGATTGTCCTAGGCTTTCCAAATTTCATCACAAGTATTTGTTGCTTCCTTTATGTCTTGATGAATTATAGTGACATTGGATATACTCCCAATTTTATTTTGAAGTGGATTTATTTGTTCAGCTTCCTGTTTACTATTTAGTCTGGAAACTCTGAAGTGCAGCATTGAAGTGCAGAAATGCATTGTAAGTGGTCCGGAGATGTGCCACGAGCATGCAGTGGGGCTGGTACAATTCAGATGCCAACATCCATGGCTGGTAGTGTACAGGTGGCTTCTGCCCATGCAGCAAGCATGAGTTGTTTGTGACTGCAGTCCAAGATGGAAGGTCAGAGGATTGAGTGGTGAACTGGAGTTGCCAGGAACCCACTCTGACTCTCATGTTGGGAATTGTCACTCTCCAGGTTCTATTCAGCTGGAATGGGGATATATGAGAAAGTGCCCATCATCAAGGCATCATTCAGTAATAACAGCACCCTAACGCATCTGAATATATGTAAATAGGCTTCTCTTCACTTACTAGCGGAATTCTTGTATTGCTATTCAAAACTTGTTTGGAGAAATGGATCCTTCTTCTCAATTTCAAGAACCCAATTTCTGTGATCTCACCCTACTTTTTTCAGCTGTTTCACCAATGCCCACATTGTTCAGAGGCTGAGAACATATTTAAAATTGCTTTATGACCCTTGATTTCCCTTATTGTAACTGTGCCTTCTGGTGGGTACTTGCTATGATGGTGATGCTCAAGCTGAACTGTCAGCATTTTGCTTACTTCTCGCTTTCCCTGTCTGGAAGCTATTTTTAAAACAATTGTCCTCTTGCCCATGAGGGATTTCAGCTTTACACAGAGAACCTCCTATGTCCATTCAGAGATGCAGCTGAGCCCCGGCTTGGGACTACTTCTGCAGGTCACCAGCACCCAATGCCGGTTGTAACTGCCTCTGATTCCAGGCTCCTCCCGACAATCTCCTGCTGTTGTATCTCTCTCACCAGGTTTGAAATACTTTGACCATTGACTGTACATTCTATATCTTGCCACAAGGTTTTCTTCTGTAAGATTTATAAAGTTTCAGCCTTTCCAGCAGCAGACTGCCTGCAGCCCTCTTAAAGCTGTGTCTGAAAAAGTCTTCAGTCCTCTACCATTGCCAGTGTATAAGAAGCAGCTAAATGGAATCCTCACCATGCTATAAGATGTGTTGCCATCATTGCTGATCATGTTGTATGACCTACCTGGTACTGCCACAATCCTCTTTCTTGATAGGGATCTATTAGACCTGCTTGGTGTGGTGTGGTCGAGGAAAGCCACTTGGTAATATAATGAGAAAAGGCTTTTGGCTTGCACAAGATATAGCTTATTGTTTTATTGCAACAAACAACAAATTCCATTGATATGATAGACATTGTCACAGAATTTCGGGTGTAGGTTTGCTCACTGAGCTGTAGGTTTGATATTCAGACATTTCATTACCTGGCTAGGTAACATCATCAGTGACGACCTCCAAGTGAAGCGAAGCTGTTGTCTCCTGCTTTCTATTTATATCTTTCTCCTGGATGGGGTTCCTGAAGTTTGTGGTGATGTCATTTCCTGTTTGTTTTCTGAGGGGTTGATAGATGGCATCTAGATCTATGTGTTTGTTTATGGCGTTGTGGTTGGAGTGCCAGAACACTGTATCAGAACACTATTCCAACGAGCCACCACACACTGCAGCATAGACGAACTTCGGAAAACAGAAGAGAACCACCTATACAACGTATTCAAGAAGGATACTCAAATAATACAGTGAGTAGATTCCTCAAGAACAAACCACGACAAGCAGACCAAACACAGCCTGAAACCCTAACCACCTTACCATGCATCAAAGAAGTTTCAGAAATGACAGCCACACTACTAAGACCCCTCAAAATCCTAGTAGCACACAAACCCACCAACACACTCAAACAAAAACTAACAAACTTAAAAGACCCAGTACAACCCATGGAAAAAACACAATGTCATCTACAAACTTCCATGCAAGGACTGCCACAAACACTACGTAGGACTAACAGGAAGAAAGTTAGCCACCAGGATACACGAACACCAGCTAGCCACAAAAAGACACGACCCTCTAGGAGAAAGATATAAATAGAAAGCAGGAGACAACAGCTTCGCTTCACTTGGAGGTTACCACTGATGATGTTACCTAGCCAGGTAATGAAACGTCTGGATATCAAACCTACAGCTCAGTGAGCAAACCTACACCCTAAACCTCAACCTGAGCTACAAACCTTCACAAACCTTGCAAAAATTGTCACAGAAGTTCTGAGGAGGATCTGGAAAGTAGGTTGCCTCCTTCAAGATTCAAAATTGTTCTCCCACCAAGTCCATTGTGAATGCTACTTAGGGCTCTCTTCTGCATTAACCCTTTTAGGCCCATGCATCTTTACCCAATAATTATCACAAAGGATGGCACTTTTGGCACTCAATCATATTAACCCTTTCAGACCCATAAATATTGAGTTCTCCTCTGTGCTACACACCATCTTGATGTGGAAACATATTAGTTATCACTGGAACAAATTCCTGAATTATCCAACAGCACTGTAGATGTATCTTGTTATTGATCAGACCAAATCTCCTTCAAATGTGTCAAGGTGATAGCCTAGACCATAACTTTTAACTGCTTTAAAGGCAAGTGTAAGATGCTGTGTTTCAGATGTAACTCAACTGGTTACACTACTCGGTTTTAAGCAAAACACACTTTATTCTTTCTCTACAGTTAAAATACAAACAAAAGAAAAGAACTGGTCTAACTTTAACTCTGTTGGAAAACTTAACAGAATAATAAGTTATTTAACTAGTAAACAGCAACTATTCCAAGATAGTAATGTCCCATAATGTCCCTTGGCAATGACAAATTCAGTAAAATAGATTGTCTCATATGCAATTCTCCAGTCCAGAAAGAAAGAACATCAAGAGAAAATCCTGCAAAATCAAACAAGAACTCCAATTTTTTTGCTGTAACTGAGAGAAATGTATGGCAGCTTCAAAACCCCAACTACTAAAACCCAGGATCAATGGGAACTTCTACCAATCATGGGACTTCTATTGTTCTACAATTTTAAAAAAAGGTCTCATTCGTTGTTTACCTTATTGGCTTGGAACAGACTGCTCAGACCTCTGTCTCAACCTCTTTTCATTAAAAAAAAGAACAAAGTACGTTTCTTAAAGCCATAGGATCATCACAACCTACTCCACACAGAATATAATAGTTGAAGAAGGTGGTCATCTTCACTTTCTGAAGGGTAATTAAGGATGGCTGGTAAGCATTGGCCTTGTTTGTGACACTTTGCATTCTCTTATTAAATTCACATTAGTGACACCATTAAAATCACAATAAATCTATTTTTCTTTAAAAATTAAGTATTCATTGATTTGCAGAATTAAAACAGACTTCAGGAGTGTGAGGTTATATTGTACCTGAGCCCTTATCATTCACAGGGCATGGACAAGTTAAGTATTATCAGCTTAGCTGGCTGGATGACTTGCTTGTAATGCAAAACGAAACCAGTGGTTTGGGTTCAATTCAAACTCTGGCTGAGGTTATCACAAAGGTTCAACTTTGCCCCTCAACTAATGTGTGCTGACCGTCAGGTTAAGGCACTGCCAGTTATCTCTGTCTAATAGGAGACTATGACTATGGTGACTTTACCTTCACCTACTCCTAACTCACACAAGCAAAACAGGGAATGGGTTGTCAATGTCGGTAATCTTGGAGTGGCTTTTACCAGAATTAGATTTTAAGGCAAATTGACTTAAAAAAAACACTGGTTAATTATTAACTAGATATTTACAATAAGTAAAAACCATGAGCTGTACTGCAAATAATGAAACAACATTCATAATTGCACAAAATCTTCTTGTTTCTCAGACTTAAGGAGGTATTTTGAAATGAACATGAATATTATTTTGAAGTATGAGACAATCTTTTTGTTTCTCTTTTGGTCCTCTCAAGTGAACTGCAGTAAGTAATTGTAATCATAACTCAAAATATAATGAGGCGATCTCTTAAACGCGGGACTTCTTTTACAAATCTCGCTAGTAATTGATTAATTAAAAGTAGTGCTGATATTAATTTTTGGTGTTGCTGATATGGCATATGACAAATATAACTATAACGTTCAGTTAACTTATGCAGTTCTAAAATGACTGTGCAGTAAGCAGGTCTAAAGCTGAAGGAAAATTATACTTCACATTTCACACAGACAGTCAATGTAGTTAGGTGACTAACATGGGACGATCGTATGAGAAAGAAAATAGTAAAGAGGAAAGTAATTCGTGAAAATAAGGTTTCCAGTCATTCTGATGCTCCATTTTGAACTATACAAGATGTGACATTCACACGTTTTCCATTTTCTTTACCTAATTGGAGAAGTAATCTCATATCACTCTCAGTTATACCGGTTCTGGTTATATAGAGACAAAATAGTGTTTAAAAAGTTCCTAGGTCATGCAAATAATTTAATAATATCATAAATAAAGCTACTCTCCCTGATGATGTTTATTTAGAAAAGGTATTCAGCTCTATTTTTCATTATCAGTGAATGAGGAGGAATGACTTTATAATTTGGGCCTCACACCTCTCTATCTGATTGGTACTAGACACAAACTAGTATACCTCTGGGACAATACCCCAAAAGACTTGGCCATCTGCCCTGCATTTTCAGAAAAACTGAGTATCAAATGAATTGTTTAGATACTTACTGAAGACTCATTTTGCTCAACGGCACCTAAATAAGATTTCAAGTGACAATACTTATGCTGAAATCATAATCTGTGTCCAGGAGCATCTGGGAACTGATTGCTTTTGATGGTTCTCAGGTTTTCTGAAGTCAGAAGTGGCAACTTGTTATCTGGTGACAGCTTTGCCGTAAGTGACAGCAGTAAATGCACATTTAAATTTAGTCATGGTACAGCAGGATTAAGTTCTCTGTTAACATTATTTTCACTGGGACTTGTTTCATACTGGCCGTTAGAGAACCTAGGGATATGGAGATAGAGCAAAATAATGGAATTGAGGAAAAATGAAGTGAACCATCATGCTAATTTGTTGTCAGTCAGGCCTGTATTCTTGTTCCTATTTCATATAATCTTATGAAGGCCTAACCATGTTAGTTACAGAACATTATCGGAACAATCCTGAGTCATGTGGCACCTGTGTTCAGTGGGCAATTATTTCTCAAAGAGGTAGAGATTACTTAAGGATAGTCAGTATGGCTGTGTTGGGTGAGATCATGTATAACAAATTTGATTGAATTTTTTGAGGAGTTTACTAGGTGTATAGATGAGGATAGTGCAGTTGACGTAGTCTATGTTGATGTTAGTAAGGCTTTTCACAAGGTTTCACATTGGTAGACTGGTTAAGAAGCTAAGAACCCATGGAATCCAGGGCAATTTGGCAAATTTGATCCAAAATTGGCTTAAGGTGATGGTTAATGAATAGTTTTGTTACTGGAAGCCTGTGTCCAGTGGTGTACCACAGGATTCATTGCCTAGGCCCTTGCTGTTTGCTATGTGCATTAGTAATATAGACCTGAATGTAGGAGTTATTATCAGTAATTTTTGCAGAGAATTGTTAGTGTGGTAAATAGTGAGAAGGAAAGCCTTAGACGAAAGATATCATCGATGGGCTGAACAGTGACAATTAGGACTAATGCTGAAAAGTGTGAGATGATGCATTTTGGAAGGATGAACAAGGAAAGTGAATAAACGTTGAATGGTAGGACCTTAGGAAATACAGAGGATTGGCGTGACCTTGATGTGGATGCCCATAGACTTTTGAAGGCAGTAGGTCAGGTAAATAAAGGTCACGTTAAGAAGACATATGGGATATTTGCATTTATTAGTCAAGGCATTGATGCAGGAGCAAGGAGGTTATGATGAAGCTGCCTAGAATATTGACTAGGCCACAGCTAAAACACTGTGTGCAATTGTGGCCGCCTAACCCATAGGATGGATGTGATTGAACAGGCAGAGGTGCAGAGGAGATTCATCAGGATGTTAGAGTGATTCATCTCTGAAGTGAGATAGGCTGGGACTGTTTTCCTTAGGGGAGAAAGTGAGGACTGCAGATGCTGGAGATCAGAGCTGAAAATGTGTTGCTGGAAAAGCGCAGCAGGTCAAGCAGCATCCAAGGAACAGGAGAATCGACGTTTCGGGCATAAGCCCTTCTTCAGGAATGTTTTCCTTAGAGCAGACAAGGCTGAGTGGGGAACCTGACTGAGGTGTACAAGATTATGAGGGATTTTGATAAGGAAGGTAGGGAGAAATCTTTCTCCTTAGCACAAGATTAATGACAAGGAGACACATTTTTAAAAGGGAGCAGGAGGTTTAGGTGGTTCTGAGGAGAAATCTTTTCAGCCAGAGGTTATCAGAAGCTCACTGCCTGGAAGGGTGATAGAAGCAAGAACCCTCATAACATTTAAGAACTATTTAGATAAGCACTTGAAACATCATGGCACAGAATGCCTTGGACCAAGTGCTGGAAAATGGGATCAAAATAGATAGACACATGATGACCATTGCTGAAGGGCCACTTCCCACTCTGTAAAAACTCTATAACTCTGCAATTAAATTATTGCTAGAAACAGCAAAAGAAAGACTTTTTTCATGTGTGTTATGTGGATAAAGGTACTCTTAACCCACTATGATTTAGTGTTTTTGCAGAAATCACTTGCCAACACCTTCCTTTCCCGGATCCGGAGGGCTAATGACGGCCTGGAGGAACTACTACTTGATAATATGGAAAGAGAATGCTGTGAAGAAAAGTGTTTGCCAGAAGAGACTCAAGAGGTTTTGAGAAATTCTCCAAAACCTGTAAGGATTGCATCTAAAGCAATTCAATCTTAACAGCTGCTCAGCAGTATGAGTGGTCTAAAATGGGATTAGTATTTGACACTTAACACCCATTTCATTGGCAACATGTAGAATATTATTGCCCAAACTAGCTGCTCAAAAGCATAATTACAGGTTACTTCCAGTGAAGCCTAGCCTACTTAACATGATTAATAACTGTAACTTTTGTAATGTAGCTCATCCTAATTCCATATTATAGCATCTAATAGTTCCTCATGACCCTCTTCTTCACTCCCACACCCTCTCATAATTGACACTAACAGAGTGTTCACCTGATCTGACTCAGGAACCTAGTTACCTGACAGTTGTTGTGCCAATAACAACAACCTGACTTGCCTTTGTATTTGACATACTTCTCAAAATTCAGGCTGAAATAACTCCACAGATGTTGGTATCTTCATCACCAAGTCACCCTTTATTTAACATGTGGAAAGTCCTTGTCCCTGGCACAGCCTTATCAGAGTCAGTACCCAGAGTAAGAGAATTCTGACCCTCTTCTTTTCATCTGTCAGCCAGAGCTCCCTGATTGGACAAAATCAATAGTCCCAATCAAGGAACTCATATTCTATGAGGTCCAGCTGGCCGGCCTCATTACAATCACTACACAGGCCCAATTAATTTAGAAGATTCAGGACCACGTCCAGGTAGAAAGGGGAAGACAGGTTATGATTTGACATTCTCAGAGTGTTCAAATAGACTGCACTCCTAAATTTCAAGACCATAAACAAAGGAAGATGAAGATTCCAGTAAACATGCCAATATTTCTATTTATAAAGTCAGAGTCTGAAAGTTACTATTGACAATATTAATAAACAAATGTGTGATATGTTAGCATAAATCCCTTTCTATTGCGTTTCAACCGAGGCATCAACCATTTAAAGCAAACTGATTATACTAAATTAAAGAAGTCCGCAGAGAAACTTTAAATGTTAATATACATGTTAATGTCTTATTGTAATATTTGTAGCTTAGTTACATGACGATTCAGGAACATAAACATAACTGCAATCTTACTGTCATCATATTTATTTATGTTTTAAATGTTTTTAATATATTTCGTAATGGTGGGCATCTTTAATTGACATTTGCTCCTAATAACCCAGTGCTGGACCACTTATCTCTTACAACAGATCCATATGTGGAGTTGATTCATAAGAGAGGCTTACAGTATATATGAGGACAATTTTATAAATTCAATGAAATATGTACACCACTCACACTTATTGAGAAATTCTAGAGCAAGAGTTGTTGATGGTGAAACCATTGGGCTGAATTTTCTCAGTCTCTTAATGATGAGGCAATGATGGGAAGTTTGGGAAATACAACAAAAGTGAAAAGTTGAAATTCTGGATGTTGAGAAAACAGGGTCCAATTTTTCACTTGAGGTTTCATAGCAAGTTGAGAATCTTGCTCATGAAAAGTGAGGGGCCTATTGAATGCATTAATGAGCATTAACATTTAATTATTTTCTAATCTCATCTCATTTTTGTGCAAGTTGTTTTTTCCCAGTTGTCAGGGAGAAGTTAGACAGTGCCACTTCCCAATTTAAAGGACCTGGTAGCTGCAGTTCACAAGCACCTTCACCTTCTTGGCAGCATTCCCTCAGCATGCTCCTTGGGCAGCAACCATCTGAACCTTCTGTCCATGGAAGTCAGCAATCACTTCATCACTTCACCATGGCACAGCCTTAACTAATTTACAATATGGTTCAGCGTTTAAATACAGCACTTTGGAGTTCACTGACAAATTTTGCTCCAATGCAGCTGCCATGTCATTTTGTGCACAGGGAATAGGTTGCGTACTATGGCTAATAAATTGCTTTCTGAAGCAATTGTGCATACTTTATGAGGTGATCAGTGTAAAATTGAGTGAGAAAAGTTTCTATGCCTCACAAAGAATGACTCTCTGTGAAATGCCCCAAAATTGATACTTAGCCAAATCTAACATTGAAGGGATCTGTACTGTGCTGTAATGGAAATTCAGCCTATTGTTTTCAAGTATGTGGAATTAATCAGTAGGACTCCAAAATAATACTGCTCATTTGTAACATCCCTCCTATTATTGTTGAGAAGCATGTGTCTATTTGTGTGCTGCACGAACTAAGCTAAGATTTGTTTTTGCAGGAACAAACTTGGATTACGCCCAATGGTATGTTTTTTTAAAAAATCAATTTGATCCATAGATTATGCTTTGAGTACGTTTATTATTGTTTATCCTGCACTAAAACAACAGGCAGTGAAAATTTATACAAACACATTTAAATATTCATATTTAGTACTAACTGTCACACTGCTTGAATTTAACCCATTTGGAATTATTAGTGAGGAGACAATTAATGCAGTTATGGATTGGCACCAAAAGCCGGCCATGTCCATATTCGATGAAAGAATCATGAACTAGTGCTGGATTTCAAAATGGCTTGTAAAATGAGGAGATGATCTCTGATGCCTTTCTATAGGTTATGGTACATAAGACAGCCTGAATATGGACAGAGCAAGAACAAATTCAATAGCATAACTAAGAGGTTTGATGGGATGTTAGTGGCAGAATGTGTTAGCAAAGACATGGCAGAAAACATATCCATAAACTCGCCAGTCAGGACCGGTCAATTCTGGCCCTTCATGCCCATCTCTTGAAGTGTAACTGCACTTGCAGGACCTTAAAATTAAGGCCACAACAACCCATTACAAGCATCTTATAAATATTGACAGAGAAGCATGTGATCTTGCTGATATTCAAAATCACAAATTAGCATTCCGTTGATCCCTAAAATGACTTAGGTTTACAAATTGCACTTCCAAGTACATGTAGCAGATATTACTTACATATTGGAATGGGATCACCTTTTTTTGCTGTTGCTGTGTAAAAATAATGGAACTTTCTTCCTATCAACGCTGTGGATACACCTGCCTGCCAACCATGCATGGAGTATAGTCAGATAAGAAGGTAAGTGATTATCACATCTTCAAAGACAATTAGCGATGAGCAATAAATGCTGGAAAAGCCAGTGATATCCACATTCCACAATCAAATAAATAAAATAAATCCTGTCAGAGAACCTTTTCTGAAATTCCTTCCTTCCAACTGAACAAAATATGCTTTGTCCATCCGCATTAAAGATATAATGATGGATCATGGGGAAATGTTCCTTGCTATGTTGCAGATATAGTGTTTATATTTCTCATAGTTTAATGAGTCTCTCCAGGTTGAAAATTGTTTGTTTGTAATTCTTTCACCAGAATGTAATATGAGCAAAGTGCAAAGTATTGGAAAGTGGAGCTTCTAAAAGATTATTATTAATCATATGTGGAGTTAAAGAGGGTTGGTTGCCATTTTATACAGATACAGCCTGTAATTGTCATATTTTGCATGACATCTTATACTAACCCCAATTTGCATTGCATGAATAGTGTAATGATTTCTATGTTTTTTACTTACTGTAAAGATAAACTTGTTAAAAAAATTTAGCTGAAATTACAATGTCCCTTTAACACAAAGTGTCTTTTTTGTACAGGCAGCGTTAGACCTCTCCCCTGTTTTCTGAGCCAATGTAAGTTTGTAATACAATTCACAAATCACATAAATCTATGATTGAAAAACACGATTCAGATTGCTGGGCCTCTTGCTGAGATATTTGATAGTCACAGCTGAGGTGCCGGAAGACTGAAGGTTGGCAAACGTGGTGTCACTGTTTAAGAAGGGTGGTAAAATCAAGCCAGGGAACTATAGACCAGTGAGCCTGATCTCGGTGGTGGGCAAGTTGTTGGAGGGAATCCTGACGGACAGGATGTACATGTATTTGGAAAGGCAAGGACTGATTCGGGATAGTCAACATGGCTTTGTGTGTGGGAAATCATGTCTCACAAACTTGATTGAGTTTTTTGAAGAAGTAACAAAGAAGATTGATGAGGGCAGAGCAGTAGATGTGATCCATATGGACTTCAGTAAGGCGTTTGACTCGGTTCCCCATGGGAGACTGATTAGCAAGGTTAGATCTCATGGAATACAAGGAGAACTAGCCACTTGGATACAGAACTGGCTCAAAGATAGAAGACAGAGGGTGGGGGTGGAGGATTGTTCTTCAGACTGGAGGCCTGTGACCAGTGGAGTGCCACAAGGATCGGTGCTGGGCCCTCTAATTTTTGTCATTTACATAAATGATTTGGATGTGAGCATAAGAGGTACAGTTAGTAAGATTGCAGATGACACCAAAGTTGGAGGTGTAGTGGACAGCAAAGAGGGTTACCTCAGATTACAGCAGGATCTGGACCATGGGCCAATGGGCTGAGAAGTGGCAGATTGAGTTTAATTCAGATAAATGCAAGGTGCTGCATCTTGGGAAAGAAAATCTTAGCAGGACTTATACACTTAATGGTAAGGTCCTAGAGAGTGTTGCTGAACAAAGAGACCTTGCAGGTTCATAGCTCCTTGAAAGTGGAGTTGCAGGTAGATAGGATAGTGAAGAAGGCATTTGGTATGCATTCATTTATTAGTCAGAGTATTGAGTACAGGAGTTGGGAGGTCATGTTGCAGCTGCACAGAACATTAGTTCAGGCACTGTTGGAATATTGCGAGCAATTCTTGTCTCCTTCCTATTGGAAGGAGGTTGTGAAACTTGAAAGGGTTCAGAAAAGATTTACAAGGGTGTTGCCAGATAGGTTTAGGGTGAGAGGGGAAAGATATAAAAGAGACCTAAGGGGCAACTGTTTCACACAGAGGGTGGTACGTGTATGGAATGAGCTGCCAGAGGATGTGGTGGAAGCTGGTGCAATTGCAACATTTAAGAGGCATTTGGATGGGTATATTAAATGGGAAGGGTTTGGATGGATATGGGCCGGATGCTGGCAGGTGGGACTAGGTTGGGTTGGGATATCTGGTCGGCATGGACCGAAGGGTCTGTTTCCATGCTGTACATCTCTATGACTCTATGACTAAATGGAATTGTTGATTTTTCTTGGAAGTAAGATAAACACAATAGCTGAGTAACATAAATATCATAAATATCATTATGGTACAAAAGCACTGTAATGAAATAATTTGAGTAGTTATGATAGATTACCTACTACTTTTCAGGGATATTGGCCCTAAAATATAGCCACAAAGCAGGAAGCAAACCTGGCTGACAGATCTATTAGCCAGAAAACGTGTTTCTCATGAGGGTGGATACAATTTAAGTTTTTGTCAAATTAATTTGCCAGCTGAATTAGGAGCTGTTGGGTGGAGGGGTGGGGAGGAAGAGGAGATGGGGACGGCTAGGGATTGGAGTGAACATGAGTCAGATGTGATGCTAGGGGTGAAGTCAAACATCAAAAGGGATAGGAGTTGAAAATCTTGGAAGGCGAGGTCAGTGGTGGAGGTGAATGGGGAGGGGGTAACATCACCAATTCAATTATATGGGGCAAGGAGCCCAACAACTAGATACTGGAAGGGTCCCAACCCTGTCTTTAAATGTGAATGCACTAATCACGTAGGAGATGAGCTTGGAACCCAGTTAGTGATACCAAGTTTGGCCAGGAGCTGCCAGCAATGCACAAGCAACAAAGGCAAATGGCAACAATGTTAGGACCTGCTTTTGCCTTGCAAAGGAGAGAAGACTGCTCTTCTCTGAGGGCTAGCAGCCTCATTAAGAATAAAGCTGACCAAAAGCCAAATATAAGGTCAAACACATGAAATGGTGCCCGATCTTACAGCTTCTGAAGATCTCTAAAATTAAAAAAATAGATTATTTTCTTCTGCCTTTGAACAGAAACGATGTGCACTAATGTTCATTAGTCTATACAGATTCAGCAGATTCAAATTTGAGTACTTGCTTCTGGCCTACCTGACCTGTTAAGAAGTGCCTCAGGGAGCTTAGTGGGCTGTTAACTGGAGGCAAATTGCTTCCCCATTGCCCTCCCACCTCCTGTCCTCCCATTGAAAATTGTATTGTGCTTCAGAAGAGGTAACATCCAGTGTCACACTCCAGGAACTTAATTTTCAAATTATGCATCCCCTTGACCTTCAGCTTCACTGGTAGTTGAAAACCCTGTGACATTTCATCTAGGAATCATTGAGAAGATGGGAATTTAATTTTAATTTTCTGGCAGTGATACTGCTGACACCTCCAGCTGATATTCAGCTGATTCAAAATAGCGTTGAGTTCAAGCTCAGGACTTACCTGGGTTACCGTCCCTCCTGTGGGGCTAATTATTTGCGCTGCTATTTCAGAACACATTCTCTATGTCTTGTTGGTCTGTCTGGAGAGCACATGGTACATTTCACAGTCCAAAGACTCTAACAGAGTGAAGTGCAGTGGGATTTGTGAGAGCATTCTTGTGCATGAAACAAGAAAAGTTAGCATGAGATGTAGCAAGTAATTAAGAAGGCAAGTGGAATTTTGACTTTTATTGTTGGGGTGGGGTGGTTTGCATTTTAAAATAAAACTGTACAAAATGTTGGTGAGGTCCCATTGGAACATTGCGTACAGCTTTGGTCCCCGTATTTTAGAAAGGATATATTGGCTTTGAAGGCAGTTCAAAACAGATTCACAAGGCTGATTCCTTGGATGGAAGGGTTGACTTATCAAGAATGGATAAACAGGTTAGGCCTTTATTCATTAGACTTTAGAAGAAGGAGGGGTGATTTATGGAAACATACAAGATTCTGCAGCAGTTTGACAAGGTAGATGTTGAGAAGATGTCTTCACTAGTGTTACATAGTTATTAAATAAGGGGACACTCATTTAAAGCAGAGATGCAAAGGGATTCCTTCTTCCAGAAGTGAATGCCTTGAATTCTTTACCCCAAAGACCTGTGGAACCAAGAAAACTGAAATTGTTTAAATGCGATGTGTATGTATTTAATATGTTTAGATATATTCCCAATTTGGATTTAGTGGGAAGTTGAGGGTTATGAGGAAATGGCACAAAAGAGTGGTTGAAGTCTGAGGCAAATCAGCAAATGATCTTATAGAATGGTGGGACAGGCTTGAGGCACCAAATAGCTACTCCAGCTCTTACTTCTTATAATCTTATTTCAAGAGACATTTACTTCTTATTCCATCTGCCTTTGTTTATTGTTTGTGAGTTAACTTGGAAATATCCTCAAATTTTAACTATTCAAGCACTATCCTGATGATAATTGTAAATAAATGAATTTTTACAAGCAGAAAACAATATTGCCTTGTCATGGAATATGTTATAAGAAACACAATCACAATTTTAATTTAAACATTGTGAACTTGAATTAGCTTAATACATATTCTAATCCTGCATTAAAATGGCATTGTTGTTTAAACTCTTCTTTCTTGTTCATAGCACGCTGTGCAAAGGACAATCTGAAAGAGGTCTATTCCATAGGAAAGAAAATCTTTGAAAAACAAAAGGAAGTTGTCTATCTTCATCAGCAACTGATCCATCGCAAGTCGTACATTTTGTACCGGATGAGCAATCTATTTCAAAGCATAGAACGTTTGGTTTGGTTGATATCAGATCAGCTTTAAATGATCTGCATATTGTTTATTTTGAATGTGAATATGTTATTAGTGGGTCCATGCACTGGATAATGCTTAGAAAACATTGAAATTTCACCTTTGGAATAAAAAAATTAACTTTTTCTCAAACTCTTTTCAACTTGTTGTAATAATATTGCAGCAACTTTAAACATTTTAGCTGTAAGTCTACAATAAAATTCTTGTCGTACTTTTGCAATGTTTTTAACTGCAAAAGTTAAACCAAAATAATTATAGGAGTATTTTATACAGAACATACAGCATAGAAATAGACTGTTCAGCTCAATTGACCCATGCTGATATTTATGCTCCACATGACTGTTTTGTTATCCCATTTCATCAAATCGGGTGAGCGTAATAACAACAACTTGCATTTATCTAGCATCTTTAATAAAGCAAAAGATTCCAAGATGATCTACAGGAGCATTATCAAACAAAAAGTGACACAACTGTATAAAGACAAATTAGGACAGGTGCCCAAAAGGTTGCTCAAAAGCATTGGTTTTAAGGAACATCTTGAAGGAGGAAAGTTCAGTAGAGGAGCAGAAAATCTAAGAATCGAATTCAATGGTTTTGGGCTTCAGCAGTTGAAGTCAAGATCACCAGCTAAGGAGTGGGTAAAATCATGGTTGTGGAAGATCTGGGAATCAAAGGAATCTTGGAATATTTTTGGGCTGAGGGGTAATCTGAAATTGGAAAGAGCCAGGACACATGAAATAATCTGAAAGATGATAATCATGGCAGATGGTGGAATTTGCATTCAATAAAAATCCAAACTAAAGAGTCTAACGATGACAATAAATCAATTGCCGATTGTTGGAAAACCCATCTGGTTCATTAATGTTCTTTAGGGAAGGAAACTGCTATCCTTACCTCGTCTGGACTATATTTGACTCCAGACCTTTCTGGGCAATTAGGGATAGGCAATAAATGGTCACCAAGCCTGCGATGTCCTCAACCCATGAATGAGGTCTTGCTTAACTGAAGACCAAATGTAGTTTAGTGAGCACAGGAAGAATAAGAAGTGAACAGGACTTGTGTGAGTTAACCTTCAATTTTTTTCTCCCTGATATTTCCCTGGCTTTGGGGAAATGCATATATCATTCTAAAGACTCTCTGGGAAGAGGTCTTTCCTGAATTCCCTTTTGAATTTAGTTTTGACTTTCTAATACATATAGCCCTCAGTTTTGGATTTCTCAATAAATGGAAGCATTATCACTGGGTGGAATCTTTCATTTTTTTGGGCTAAGTCCAACTTGTATCAAATTCTTTGGTGTGATTCTTGCCATGAGGCCGAGTGAGAATTCTCACTGTACTTTACCAAATGAGTCTCATTAACTACTTATTCCACCTAAAGTCATCCTTCATATCTGAACTTATCACATGCCATTCCCAGAACAACTTTCTACTCACTGGATAGCAATCAAGAGCCCAGCATCCCTGGCACCTGCTGCTCTGCACTTGGATAAGCACTGACTTGAACCTGAACTTGTCGTGGAATGGCGCTGTGATTCTCTGACAGGGGCAAGGAGATCCTGGTCAAGGGATTGGTGCAAAGGAGTCCTTATCCACGATGGACTGGCAATGGAGGGTGTCCTGCTCATCCAAGGTCGCTCCTTGGGTCAGTGCCATTTCTATGCTACAGAGGAAGTGACAGTAGTGCCATAAGGTGGTCAATGACCTTTTCCACTCCACCAGAGTAAGTGCTACACTTTTCTGTCTGTCACCTCACACTCACTCTGTCTTTGCTACTGGACTCCACCACCTACCAAGGTTTATCACGTACCAATCACACTATTGTCTGCAGCATTTTCCCTTGCCAGCTCTCACCCCTCATCCCAACATTCCACACCACTAATCCTACACACTCTCTGCACTGCTTCCTCAATCCCTGAAAACCCTTCACCACCTTTTGAACTATCATTAACAGTTGTGCCATCCACTTGCATCGCATTCAACCCCTCCGTTCCTTCATTCAAGTAGAAAACAGCCCTTGATAGGGGAGAAAGGTGCTGGACGTGTGGACAAGTGCATAACGTTTGATTCCTCAACCTTCAGAGGAGAGGACTAGCACTGCCCCTGCATGCTGAGACATCAATGTCCCAACAACCGTCTAAGTACCACTCTTCATTCCATTGCAGGCTTCACAGTAAATCCGCTATCTGTGTAATACATTGTGTACGACTCCTAACCACTAGTTGTAAAGCCTTCAAACTCTTTTGTCTTGAGGTACTACCGGTATATCCACAACCACTTTGGAGAAATAGTCAGCTCCCCCAGAAACGTCTTGCCCAACCTCGAAGGATGAGAATACAGAGGTGTCAGAGGAAGCAGCAACAAAGCAGCCTTCTGCACATTCTACCAGCGCAGATGTTGACACTTCGATGGGAACATTCATCTTGGGGGCACAATCTAGTGAGAACCTAACTATGACAGCTCCACAGCTGCTGGAGGGAGAAACAGCCCAAGTCACTGGTACTTGGATGGAGACCAGGTCGCTACTCAGCTGCAGGCAGGAGATGACTCTGTCGCATTGGTAATTAGGAACTTTGTCCACAAGCACAGGGAGGAACAGTAAGCAGCAGACAGGAATGTGGGGCACAATAGCCCTTATTGCTCAGAAGCTACAACAGTACACAAGTCAAGTAACCAGCTGTTTCTTTCAATGAACAGGTTGGTAGCTGCCATGGAGAGCTAGGATCAGTGCCCTCAGGGTTTGCTGGAGAGACATATATACCTATACTCCATCATAGAACATAGAAAAATACAGCGCAGTACAGGCCCTTTGGCCCTCGATGTTGCGCTGATCCAAGCCCACCTAACCTACACTAGCCCACTATCCTCCATATGCCTATCCAATGCCTGTTTAAATGCCCATAAAGAGGGAGAGTCCACCACTGCTACTGGCAGGGCATTCCATGAACTCACGTCTTGCTGAGTAAAGAATCTACCCCTAACATCTGTTCTATACCTACCACCCCTTAATGTAAAGTTATGCCCCCTCGTAATAGCTGACTCCATACGTGGAAAAAGGTTCTTATGGTCAACCCTATCTAAACCCCTAATCATCTTGTACACCTTTATCAAGTCACCCCTAAACCTTCTTTTCTCCAATGAAAAATATAACTCAGGTTCTTTTTCAATCTTTCCCTTCTCAACTTGAACCAGGCCCTCTAGTTTTGGACTCTCCCACTCCAGGGAAAAGACATTGACTATCACCCTGTCCACGTCTCTCATGATTTTACAAACCTCAATAAGATCACTCCTCAGCCTCCGACACTCCAGGGAAAACAGCCCCAGCCTATTCAGCCTCTCTCTATAGCTCAAACCCTCCAAACCCGGCAACATCCTTGCACATCTTTTTTGAGCCCTTTCAAGTTTAACACCATCTTTCCTATAGAAGAGTGACCAGAATTGAATACAGTGGCCTCAGCAGCCGCAACATGAAATCCCAACTCAATACCCAACGCATTTGGATGGGTTTGTCTGATTGGGCCGAGGAGAGATCTACCTCCTCCATTCTTCTTCCTCCTCCTTCACCTCCTGCTCCTCGGCTGCTCAATGATGCCAAGAGCTATGTTCTGTTCATAGTGAGATGGCACAGGGTTCAGGAGAGCACAGTGAAACTGAATACCCGCGGTGGGACAGTGGAAATGTTGTTTCGGCACTTTGAGGTATTATTCATTGACATGCTGTGTAGCAGTATGACTTTCAGTGTCCATAAATTGAGGAGGGAGTGGTGCAGTGACATTAACACTGGATGAATAACCCAGAACTCTGATTGAATCTGTGAGGAACTGTTAGCTTGCATCCCTCCAAGGAACTTGGTAAAGTTAGCAATCAATTGATAAACCTGGAATTAAAAACTGGTCACTTGGTTCAGTACCAAAGAAGACTGACTGGAAATTTTAGCTCTGTTTCTCTCTTCACAGGTGCTACCAGACCTGCTGAGTTTCTCTGTGCTCAGTTCAGATCTCCAGCATCTGTGGTATCTGCCTTCGTTGAAAATTCCTGCTGTGCAAACCCGAGTCCTAATCACCTCTGCCCTCTGACCTTCTTCAGCTCCTACTCCACACCCATCACTTCACCATTCTACTTAATTGTGACTCAGTATTCACATTGACAATAATGTCCTGTTCCTGATTGAATACTGACGAAAAGTATTCTTTCAGTGTCTCCCCAATCTCTTCAGCCTCTACACGCAACTTCCCACTACTATCCTTGACTGGACCTATTCCTACCCTAGTCATTCTTTTATTCCTGACATACCTATAGAAAGCTTTAGGGTTTTCCCTAATCCTACCAACTAAGGACTTTTCATGTCCCCTCCTTGCTGCTCTTAGCTCTCTCTTCAGATCCTTCCTGGCTACCTTATAACTCTCAATCGCCCCCAATTGAACCTTCACGCCCCATCTTTACATATGCCGCCCTCTTCCATTTAACTAGGGATTCCAACTCCTTATTAAACCACGGCTCCCTCACACGACCCTTTCCTCCCTGCCTGACAGGTACATACTTATCAAGGACACTCAATAGTTGCTCCTTGCACAAGCTCCACATATCAATTGTGCCCATGCCTTGAAGCCTACCTTTACAAGCCACGCATCCTAAGTCGTGCCTCACTGCATCATAATTTCCCTGTCCCCAGCTATAACTCTTGCCCTGCAGTGCACACTTATCCCTCTCCATCACTAGAGTAAAAGTCACTGAATTGTGGTCACTGTTCCCAAAGTGCTCACCTACCTCCAATTCTAACACCTGGCCTGGTTCGTTACCCAGAACCAAATCCAGTATGGCCTCACCTCTTGTTGGCCTGTCTACATATTGTCAGGAAACCAGCCTGCACACATTGGACGACCACCGACCCATCTAACGAACTCGAGCTATAGCTTTCCCAGTCAATATCTGGAAAGTTAAAGACCCCATAACAACTTCCCTATTACTTTCACTCTTCTCCTGAATCATCCTCACAATCCTTTCTTCTACATCTCAAGGACTATTAGGAGGCCTGTAGAAAACTCCTAACAGGGTGACCTCACCTTTCCTATTCCTAACCTATTTGCACGTTCTCCCCGTGTCTGTTTTACCCCCATCTCTGACCCTACTAAAACATTTAAACCCTGGAACCTGCACCAGCCAATCCTGTCCCTGTTCTAGCCATGTCTCCGTAATAGCCACAACATCGAAATCCCAGGTACCAACCCACGCTGCAAGTTCACCTACCTTATTTTGTATACTTCTTGCATTGAAGCATACACACTTCAAGCCACTTTCCTGTTTACAGGCGCCCTCCTTTGAGATTGATGTCATGTTCCTAACCTCCCTACACTCCAGGTCCTGCACCCTAAAGCTACAGTCTGGGTTCCCATGCCCCTGCAGAGTTAGTTTAAACCCCCCCCAAGAGCACTAGCAAACCTCCCAACAAGGATACTGGTGCCCCTTAGGTTCAGGTGTAGACCATCCTGTTTAAATGGTCCCACCTTCCCCAGAAAGAACCCCAGTTATCCAGATACCGGAATCCCTCCCTCCTGCACCATCCCTGTAGCCACGCATTTAACTGTTCTCTCTCCCTATTCCTCGACTCTCTATCACGTGGCACGGGTAACAAACCAGAGACAACAACTCTGTTTGTTCTAACTCTGAGCTTCCAGCCTACCTCCCTGAAAGCCTGCCTAACATCCTCAGCCCTCCTCTTACCTATGTCATTGGTGCCAATGTGGACCATGACTTCGGGCTGCTCCCCCTCCCCCTTAAGGACCTGGAAAACACGATCAGAGACGTCACGTACCCTTGCACCTGGGAGGCAACATACCAAACGTGAATCTCTCTCGCCCCCACAGAACTGCCTATATTCCTCAGCCATTTATCATTAGGACTGAAGGCATAGGTAAAGAGGGCTGGGGAGCCTGGCATGCCTACAAGGCGCCCCTTGCTCATAAGGAGATAGAACAATGCCACAGAGCACTCAGCTGGTGAGGTTTCTCATGGTCCCTCAGAGGTCTTCTCACAGGACACTCCAGATATGGTCTGTGAGGAGACCTCCATTATGCCCTTGGAGGTTTAAACTGAGGGGGTACCACTTAATCCTGGCAAGTAGACCCTTAGCCTGTCCAAGATACAAATGTTCTTGCAGTCACCCAACCAAACCTTCAGGGCCAATGGGCTCCATTGCTGAGATGTGCCCTGCAATCTATTGTAGAAGCAGGAGGAGACCAAGATGTTATGGGAGTGATAAAAAGAGAAAACCTATTTTCGGGCACTTTGGATGCATACGTAGCAATGTATTATACATGAATTTAAACATTTGCATAAATTTCACTGTCCTTGATTTCAAACTGCTTGCTTGAGTATCTCTGTAGCTGCAAAAGCAACTTTTTTAGCATGATGCTTAACTTCATATGTGCCAAGGACTGTGGTGAAAGGCAGCGTGTGTAAGCGAGATGAACAAGGTCAATAAAGTGTTAGACTCATAGAGAAATAAACAGCACGGAAACAGGTCCTTTGGTCCAACTTGTCCATGCCAACCAGATATTCTAAAAAATCTAGTCACGTTTGCCATCTTTTGGCCATATCCCTCTAAACCCTTCCTATTCGTATACCCATCCCCAGATGCCTTTTAACTGTTGTAAGTGCACCAGCCTCCACCACATCCTCTGCAGCTCATTCCATACAAACATGACCCTCTGTGCGAAAAAGTTGTCCCTTAGGTCCCTTTTAAATCGTTCCCCTCTCACCTTAAACTTATGTCCTCTAGTTTGGACTCCCCCACTCTGGTGAAAAAGACCTTGTCTATTTACCCTATCCATGTCCTTCATGATTTTATAAACCTCTATAAGATAATCCCTCAGCCTCCGATGCTCCAGGGAAAATAGTGCCAGTCTGTTCAGCCTCTTCCTATAGCTCAAACCCTCCAACCCTGGTAACATCCTTGTAAATGTTTTCTCAACCCTTTCACGTTTCACAATATTTCCTATAGCAGGAAGACCTGAATTGCATGCAATATTCCTATAATGGCCTAACCAATGTCCGGGGTGCAAAATGACATCCAAATTCCTATACTCAATGCATTGACCAATGAAGGCAAGCTTACCAAATGCCTCCTTCACTATTCTATCCAGCTGCAACTTCACCTTCAATCTTGGCCTATAGGATCTACTGTCATAGTTGCCCCTCGTCCTGAAACATCACTATATTTTCCCTGGTCTATGTGTCCAAACGTTTTGGTGTGAATCAAATGGTGAGTAATATCTGGGGCAGGGAGTTATATAACAAAGAGGAGACTTAAATGCCAGGATGGGCCAGGGATAAGGGAGTCCACAGACCTATGCCCCGTAAGGTGCATGGGTCTTTGTGTGACATTGTTCTCCTTCCTCGTGACCCTCCCTCACACCCACTGCCTTCCCCGTGCCACCCTGCCCCATTGCACACTTTCAATTTCCAGCATGATGGAAGGGGACAGTGAGCACTCAATGATCAGTGGCTTCCAGCCACTACCTCTACATGTCAGTAAGGCTCTGACCATCTATATCCCACTCTTTGAATTTACTGTTGCCTCCTTTATAATTATCATTACCCACCTCCATCCAGCCTGCAGCCCTAAATCCTGAGGAATAGTTTGCCATGTCTCCTACACAGGCAGCATCGACCCAACACCAACCTCATCCCCAACCCAACCCCCACCCAGTCCCCTACCTTCCCCATAGCCTTTCACCCTCCAGAATGGCTGCTGTGGAGCCAAAGAACTAACAGTGACAAACTACCTGGTCTGCACAGACAGAAACTCCTTCCCCACACCCCCTACCAATTGAAACATCCTGATCTGATGACTAACTGTGGGCAATTCCCTGGACTGGCATCAGAGGCTGTCCAGGACTAACTGTGACAGAACCCTTGTTTAATGGGTGCCTCCATGTGCATATTTGAGGACAACCTCCCTGAGAATTTGAGACAGGTTTGCTTGTTTGTTGCACATACAATGCACTGCATTGCAGGCTGCAAGCACATGTGCAGGCATGAGATTGACAATAGCCGTCCAGCAAGATGTATGCCCCTTGACTGAGGAGTGTTGAGCAGCAGGGCAAGCTGCCCCGGTTGTATCACTGCCCTAATCAGTATGACAAGGCAAGGCAAACTATAGATGGCATTAAAGAGAACTGTTGTTAAACCTGTATAGGGAAGGACAAGATGCCTCCACTTGGTGCCCTCCACAGAGGAGGCAGAAATTTCACTTCTCTGCCAAGCCAGCAGGCTGACCCTGGCACCAAGGAGAACTATCACTCACCTCCAAAGTTGCTATTAGGGAAATGGGAGGAGTCATTGCCTCCCGGGGCCACCCTTTTAGCCAAATAGCCACCAATTCCAATGGCTCCAACACATTCCACTCAAAAGCTTCTAGGAGACTGCCTCCCTTCATCTGGCAATTCTCCCATATGATAATGGCAAAATGCCAGTAGTCTCACAAAATGGGCCCCTAAGGTGCTCTTAGTTACTTAAACTAGCTGTTTGTCTCCAGTTGGTAGTTAGCTCCTATGTTTACAGTCCTGTCTCTAGTAAAATGGCCTGGGGTTGGGACTACATTGATGGGATATGCCCTCTCAATGCTTCCCGACATTTTACCAGCCCTCACCTCCCCCCTCTCCAACTCTCCATGGGGTACCAGTAAGATTCTACCCCATGTTAAACAGTTACAATATGTATCTGCTTTGAGATAAGAAATTATATATTTTGCGGACACCATCAATACTGAAATAAGTGCGCTGTGAACTGCTGTGACAGCATTTCAAAATAATTGGTTACTTATTAAGCAAAACATTTTAGCAGTGATAGTAAAACACTGACTATACAAACAGTGAAACATCAGTTTGAGTGAAGTCCAATTAGCTAATACAAAATTGCATCTTGACTTTGCTGTACATTTGAGCAGGAATTTTGGGAGTAAAATGACAGTAATTTTGAGCTACGGGATAATATCATTGCTTCTCTTTGGCTGTCAAGCAAATGACTGTAAGTATCAATGTTTACCACAGTATCAATGTTTCTCAGGATAATTCTTCACAGAGTCTGATTTTAGACATAGACCCCTTGTTCCCTCCGTTGCTCCCATATACAGTGCTGAGTTAGTCCCTGTCTGACAATATGTTGATGATCTGATTTGTTCTCTACCACTTTGACTTTTGTATCCACTGCCCACTGACTGTCGGTGATTGCCACACTCAATTTAATATGTTCAGTTATAGCCGCCTAGTCTGTGACTTTTTATTTCATATTTTGTTGTATGTTAAGGGTTTTTCCACAGGGTGTGGATTTTTCACTTTAACGTATTAATCTTTTTTACAAACTAAGTGCTTATTTTCTACAGATGGACTGGAATAAACAACCCTCAGGTCTTCATTCTCAATCATGAATTATCTGTTTCTCCTCTTCGTACCATCCCTTCAGACACAGTTGAGATCAAGGAATGTGATCATAATACTGTTTCTTAAAAAATAAATTTTTGTGTAAGTGCATTTACGTTTTGTGTAAAAACATTAATGAATACAAAATATTCATACACCTTTTGCTGGTTTTATGTGGCATGATAGTACTGATATTTTGAGTGGTTTCCATTAAGGTAATTGGATTATGACATTTAGATTGGAAAAATGGCAGTTTTAATGCTATCCACTGGGTGTAAACTGGAGTGATATGTAGTTAAAATATCCCTGATTATTTATCCATACTAGAGCTAGTCACAATTTTGACTCAAGCTTCAGAAAGGGTGCTAAGCAGCCCAGACAAATGCACAGGGTCCTCACTGACATGTTCAGACTACAGGTGAAATAAGTCATCCACCTCTGACTGTTAATTTTCTCCCTGGCCTGAGTAAGTGAGATACTGTGGCTCTTTCGCCAGGTAAATATTCAAGTGAAAAATGTGTTGCATAAGCCCGAAACGTCGATTCTCCTGCTCCTTGGATGCTGCCTGACCTGTTGCGCTTTTCCAGCAACACATTTTTCAGCTCTGATCTCCAGCATCTGCAGTCCTCACTTTCTCCAAATATTCAAGTGAGAAGAGGATCATGGATCAGATGAGCCCACTTTTATTTTCTTTATGAGGTTGGGAGGACTGCAAAGGTTCCTCTGGGCTCAAGGCAGGTTGAATTCTCTCTTGCTCCGGGCTCCCTCCTTCTTCTGTCCTTTGAGATCCTCCTAGAATTTCTCTTGATATATGTCCTTGACTGCCAGCAGTCAACCATGGATCACTTCCTGAACAAAAGCAGAAAATTCTGCTGTGAAGAAAAGTCATATTAAAAAGTTAACTCTGACAGATCTGCTGAGTGTCTCCAAAATTTTCTGGTTTTGTTTCAAATTTCCAGCACCTGCTTTTATATGGGCCACTACTTTCTGCAGAAATAGGTGTGAAGTGGATCTGATAGCCTATTCATGAGTTAAAATTGCTGGGGCCTTTTTTTTCTCTAATAGCGACTTACAGTCTACCTGCTAGCAACTGCCCCCTAATTAAAACCAGAGCTTGGACGTATGAATGATTCCAGTCCATCTGCTAAGAGCAAATACTTGGTTTATTAAAGAGAAAAAAATTTTAAAGTGAAACTTCCACACCACACAGAAAAAAATTAACACACAATAAAATATGAAATAAAAGGTCACAGACCAAGCTGCTACAGTGAAACAGATTATACTGAATGTGGCAATGTTTGACAAGATTGTGGAGAAAATGCTTACTTGTGTTTTTTTTTAATTTGAAACTATCTCTGCAGCTGAGCAAGGCTAAATAATTATCAATTTACTTACTATAGGATTTAACCACATCAGGCCACAGTACTTTAGCTCAAATAATTTTTGAATGATTTTGCAAAATTCATCCCTTAATATTTTGACAAACTTCTGTGGCTGGTCTATTTCCTGGGAAATTTAAAACCAGCAACTCCAGTAAAATTCCAGCTTAGAGTCTTGACTCTTATACTTCAAAGAAATGAAAAAACTTGCATCTATTGAGTAAGGAAATGTGTTGCTGGAAAAGCGCAGCAGGTCAGGCAGCATCCAGGGAACAGGAGAATCGACGTTTCGGGCATAAGCCCTTCTTCAGGAAGAAGGGCTTATGCCCGAAACATCGATTCTCCTGTTCCCTGGATGCTGCCTGACCTGCTGCGCTTTTCCAGCAACACATTTCCAGCTCTGATCTCCAGCATCTGCAGACCTCACTTTCTCCTCATCTATTGAGTATGTTTTGCAACTTCAAACTATTACAACAGACACTTCACACAACAATATTATCATGGTACAATAAAATATCACATAAAATCTACACAGGCACCTGATTTATTATTGCATTATTATTCAAAAATATGGAGTATTTTTACAGAAATCAGCTGCTGCACAGTTCCTGTTTCGATTTCGTAGAGCTAACAATTGGAGATTTGAGGAGCTTAAGTCTGGGAATTTGGAAAGAGAGTGTATAGAAGAAACCTGTTCCAAAGAAGAGGTCCGAGAGATTTTTGAAGATGATCAAAAAACTGTAAGGACCAAGTTTATTCTTGTCTAACTCTCACCGCTCCTTTCTCATTTTCACATAAATAATTACATAACTGAGAAGGTCTCAGATGTCCAGCAGAGTGAGCTGGCTGCAATATGGAACTTGCTGTTTCCATTGCTTATTGTGAGTAGCTCTAGAAACTCACTGAACTATTTGTCACCACACTGCCATATGGGAATAGGTAAAGATGGCATTGACTGATAAAGAATCCTAATTTTTTTCTGTGGTGTGGGTATGCTTTGGGTTGATTTCCTTCTCTCAGTGCTAAGTAATTACTTAGCTCAACAAGACCTCCACATCAAGTCTGAAACTATGGTCGTTCTGTGCCCTGTTGCTGCATCCTCCGATTTATTTCTGCAGAAAACAGTTTTTATTGCACATTTTCAAATAATTTATTCTAATCTACTGAAGCCATTTCCTAAGGCAAACCACCATGAATGGTGTTGGGATCCTGCCCTACATAGAATAATAATTGATGAAAGGCACACAGGCAGAAAAGTGCTGTCTGTTTGCATTTCTGTTTGGAAAATGAAGGTCTAAATGCCCTTACCTTTTGATTTAAAATATTAAACAAGAAACATAATCATTTTCAACAAAGCAGTTAGATTTAAAATGCCAACTTCATTAAGAATTGTGAAGTGAATGTAATTGTTGACTAATTGTTTGAGGAGAGCAGATTGTATTCTAATCTGATCAATGTCTGCTAAACTATGTACAAGAGGGCACTTAGTATGAAAACCGTAGTTGTAGCATGTAAAGATATTGCACTTTATCTCAAGTTAAAAGTAATCTTAAACAGTGCTAAAAACCACACAACACCAAGTTATAGTCCAGCAGGTTTATTCAGAAGCACTAGCTTTCAGAGTGCTGTTCCTTCATTAGGTGGTTGTGACAGATAATGCTGCTCCTTCATTGGGTGATGTTCTAAGCGCCAACCATGTAACAATTAAATTGGAGTTGGCCTGAGACTGTGTTTAATTAGGAACAATTGATTTTTGGCCTTAAAAGTACAAAATTAATAATCTTTTCTTTATTTCCTTTCTTCAAGGAAATTTTCTGGGACTTCTATACAGGTATGCTTTCTCTAATACATCACAATTTAAAGTATTGTGCTTATTTAGACCAATCAGGTTCTGACATCATAAAAGCTATTTTCCTGACCATGTGATTAGTTTAATAAAGTAGTTCGAAGGTAGTTTCATTTCAGAAAGAAAAAAATAAAGACCTCATGATGCCTCAAAGCACTTTGCAATTGGTGGCACAGTTTTGAGAAGTATTTTACTCAGATCAGCCTCCCGAAAAATACTCCCTAAAAAAGTGATGAATGAACAGTGATGAATGGTTTTGGTAACTTTAACTAAGGATCCAATATTTACCAGTACTCCAAGGGTAATTATGCTGCCCTTTATAATAGTGTCACAGGATCTTTTGTGTTCACTTTAAACAGCATCTAGGATCTCAGTTTAATGTTGCAACCAAAAGCCATTACCCTTTACAGGTTGCATGCCCTCAGAACTGCATCAGATTGTCAGCCTAGCATTTGCGTTCAGGTATCAAGCGTGAGTGACACCAAGAATTCTCTTTTCTGTATTCTAAAGGCCCAATTGGTATTATGTGGCCTAACAAATCGAATAATATTAATGAGTGAGAGTCAATGTCCTGAAACAAACAAAAAACACAGAATGTGTTGGAGATATTCAGCAAGCCTGGCTGCACCTGTTGGGGAGAGAGCGCGCGCGCGAGAGAGAGAGAGAGAGAGAGCGAGAGAGAAACAGAGTTAATGGGCTGATTTTTTTACCAAAAATTGTTTAAGACCATAAGATGATAAGACACAAGAGCAGAAATAGACCATTCAGGCCATCGAGTCTCTCCGCCATTTGATCATGGCTGATATGTTTCTCAAACCCATTCTCCTGCCTTCTCCTCATAACCTTTGATCCCCTAACTAATCAAAAACTTATATACCGCTGTCTTAAATACTCTCAATGGCTTGGAATCCATGACCTTCTGCAGTAATGAGTTTCAGAGATTAATCACCCTCTGGATGAAGTGTAAATTTTGTGACTTCAGGTCATTCTGCTATAATGCACGTTTCGTTAATGCGAATTCGCTATAATATGATTGACGAATTGGAGACACTGTTTCCAAAGTGCAAACTTTTAAAGCGTGTACTGGCTATAATGCGTTTCTGGCCCCATTAGTTTAAATGGTGCTGCTATTATGCAAATTTTTAATAACACGGGATTGCATCAGACCAGAACTGCCGCATTATAGCAGAACCGACTGAATCAGGAAGGATTTCTATTTGCAAGCTCCAGGAGATTATCTCACACAATTGTCTGCAATGGCTTCCTCACTCGTGTGGAAGTCAACTAGGAGAAAGGTGAGGACTGCACATGCTGGAGATCACAGTCGAGCATGTGGTGCTGGAAAAGCACAGCAGGTCAGCCAGCACCGAGGAGTAGGAGAATTATCGTTTCAGGTATAAACCCTTCATCAGGAATGAGGCTAGTGGGTCAGGGGGCTGAGAGATAAATGGGAGGGAGGTGGTGGGGCTGGGGGAAAGGTAGCTGAGAATGCAATAGGTAGATGAAGATGACAGGTCAGAAAGGAGGGTGGAGATGTGGTCTCTACATTGGGGAGACAGGATGCCAACTTGTGGATCATTTCAGAGAACATATCTGGGAAACCTGCACCAACCAATCTCACAGTCACGTGGCTGAACATTTCAATTCCTCCTCTCACTCCACCAAGGACATGCAGGTCCTGGGCCTCTTCCATCTCCAAACGCTACCCACACGATGCCTGGAGGAAGAACGCCTCATTTTCTACCTTGAGACCCTGCAACCACGTGGGATTAATGAGGATTTCACCAGTTTCCTCATTTCCCCTCCGCCCCCACCTTATCAGAGTCCAAAGCCTCCAACTCAGCATCACCCTCATTCCCATCAAATCATCTTCCGCCACTTCCACCACCTACAAACAGACCCCACCACAAGAGATATATTTCCCTCCTCAGCCCTACTAGCGTTTTGGAGAGATCATTCCCTCCGCGACTCCCCTGTCAGGCTAACGTCTCCACCAGCCCTCAACTCATTCCGTGCACCTTACCCTGCTACCACAGGAAGTGCAAACACTGCACCCACACCTGCCCTTCACCTCCGTCCCAGGCACTAAAGGATCCTTCCACATTCAACATAAATTTACCTGTACCTCCACCAATGTCATCTATTGCATCCTTTGGTCTCCTCTCCATTGGGGAGACAGGATGACAATGTGGGTCATTTCAGAGAACATCTCTGGGACACCCATACCAACCAACCCCATAGCCCTATGGCTGAACACTTCAACTCCCCCTCCCACTCTAACAAGGACATGCAGGTCCTGGGCTTCCTACATCGCCAAACCTAACCATGCCTGGAGGAAGAATGCCTCATCTTTCGCCCTGGGACCCTGCAACCACTCGGGATCAATGTGGATTTCACCAGTTTCCGCATTTCCCCTCCCCTTCATCCAGGCATTGGGTGGTAAGGGAGTGGCGATGGAGGAGGCCCAGGACCTGCATGTCATGAGGGAGTGGCGATGGAGGAGGCCCAGGCTTTTTTAATGACAACTTCAGGGGTATTTTTGTTCTATTTGGGTAACATTCAGAAAGTGTAAAAAATGCATAAGCGTTTGTCAGCACATTGAACCACATTTTAAATGCTCCTTTCATGGTTAACAAGCCTAGACATGATAATTGAACATAGAGGCAGAGACTCTTCCTCTCGACTATATGATCTCCTAGAAGACAGACAAGAAACGATTAAGAAATAGCAGATGATGAATTACATTTTCCAACATTAATGGTCAAATGCAGAACAGATTCAAACCAATTCCCTTACCTATTACTTTAGACTTATATCTGCTGGTATTGGCATTCAAATTTTCTACTCTACATGCAGAAAAATCTAAATAAACTGTTAGAGCAATTTCTGCTAATTCTAGAAATGCCGTGCCTTATATGATGCCAGATCAAAATAAAAACTCCAATTTAATTTCTCTTTTTCAGGCAGAACAATATGCGATTCATCTCCCTGTCAAAATAATGGGCGGTGTGTAGATTTGTACGGCGAATTTTATTGCAAATGTCTTGGAGGATTTAATGGAACATTCTGCGAACAAGGTCTGAGAATTTTTGTCACAAAATTCATTCTTTCTCTTGAGATTCCCATAGATTCTCCAATCCCAATGGTGTCACTAGTTGTGTACTGTGAGGGCAAGGTGTTCTTACATTATCTATCATAATCTATTCACATAAATTGAGTGCAATAATAATTGGTGCAGACCTTTCTTTAGTACTTTTTCTAGGTCTTATACTGAATCAGGTGATAATAACAACTGTGGTATGGGTAATGATCACTAGGAACAGGTTTTCCTGTAGCAACCCAAACCAGGACCAAAGATAGAAGATCACAGCAAGATTGATTAAATGACTGATAGAATATGATGAGGTAAAAACAATGACTGCAGATGCTGGAAACCAGATTCTGGATTAGTGGTGCTGGAAGAGCACAGCAGTTCAGGCAGCATCCGAAGAGCAGTAAAATCGACGTTTTGGACAAAAGCCCTTAAATTCCTGATGAAGGGCTTTTGCCCGAAACGTCTATTTTACTGCTCCTCAGATGCTGCCTGAACTGCTGTGCTCTTCCAGCACCACTAATCCAGAATGATAGAACATGATTCTCAATTTGCTGTAATGCCACACCATTGACCACAGCCCCACAACCTACAACTCCCATTGCAGATCTTCCTGTTTGTGGCACAAGCTCCACTGCCCAGCTTTGTGAGCATCCCTCCATTGGAATACACTAAGACCTGATGAAGAGAAACATAAGAGCAGAAAGGCTTGAAAAATTCTGTCTCCCAAAAATTACGAAGCCCTGGCTGGGCTTGCAATGAAACCAAGTGCTTGTCAAGTGAAATAGAGAAAGTTCCCTGAAATCCTGCAATAGTATTGTGATAGCAGAGACTTGATAAAAGTGTTCTCAAAACTTGCTAACAATTGTTCTTTCTTACTTGTTCATGGGATGTGGATGTTACTAGCTAGGCCAGCATTTAGTGCCCAGACCTAATTGCCCTAGAAAAGGTGGTGGAGACCCACCATTTATTCATTCATTCACTGGATGAGGATGTCACTTGATTGGTCAACATTTATTGCCCATCCCAGACAGCAGTTAAGAGTCAACCACATAGCTGTGGGTCTGGAGTCATATGCAGTCCAGGCCAGGTAAGAATGGCAGTTTCCTTCCCTAAAGGACATTTCTGAACCAGATGTGTTTTTCTCAACAATACAATAGTTTCATATTTTTATTGATAACAAATTCCACCATATGTCAATGGCAGGATTTGAACTCGGATCCCAGAACATTACCTGGATTTTTGGATTAACAATCCAGCAATAATGCCACTAGGCTATTGCCTCCCCAATTTTATCATCCAATGCAGGGTAGGGACACCCACAATGCTGTTAGGAAGGGACTTCCATGATTTTGATCCAATTACAGTGAAGGAATTGTGATATATTTCAGAATGGCGTGTTTCTTGGATGGAAACCTGTAGGTGGTGGAGTCCCCATAATCTGCTGCCACTTTCAGGTGGTAGAGGTCATGGGTTTGTAATGTGCTATTGAAGGAGCATTGGTGAGTTCCCGTAATGCATTGCTTCCACTGCTTAGCAGTGGGTATGGATGACATGCCAATAAAGCATGTCATTTTGTCTTGGCTTGTGTCAAGCTGCTTGAGTGTTCTTGGAGCTTCACACATTTGGCTTCACCCCATTTCCTCTTACTGTTCCTGGCAACTGAGTACACACCAAACACAACAGAGAAAAATCTGGTCTGGTGACTTATATATATTTAATACAATTTATAACACAAAAGGGCATGACAATATCATAATGTAATTTTACATTTATTTCAGTCATGTATTTCTTCCCAAATTGAGAATAACCACTAGATAGTTAAAAGTCAAAGCTTTGTGGCTTATTAACTACCGTGGCAGTTGGGACAGATAACTGATTAAGTGTGCACAGCTAAGATGGATAGATAGTCTATGTAGAGCTATACGCAATGACTCAACCTTGCTAGATCAATTAAAAAACATATTTGTTATTTAACAGGCATGTCATTCATGATGCTAGATCCTATTAGCTATTCGCAGAATAGCTATTGACAGAATATTAGGATCTGGCATCTCGTAGAGGATTTGGGCTGCTTCCTTCCTAAAAAGACAATATTAAAGATGTTGTATACAGCATTCAAAACAGATAAAACTGATTGTGCCACTAGAAATGAACAAGCACAATCTGATAGCAATTACAGGGACATTGTTTCAGGGTGGCATAGATTGAGATCTAAATATTGAAGGGTAAAAGACACTTAGAAAAATGGAGAGGTTTCTTTGTTAATTAATGTCATTATTAAAATTATAGACAGGGATGACCTAAATTTAGGAAACCAGGAAGTAGGGTCGAGTTGAGAAATGATAAAGGAAAGAGGATACTTGTGAAACAACACATAAGCTCCCAAACAGTAATTACACAGAGTATAAATACAAAAAAAAAAGTTTGTCAGAAAACTGCGGTCAGTCATTGGGAATTTTAATCTGCATACACATTGGAAAACCAGATGTACAAAGATAACATACAAGAGGGTTTCATAGAATATTTTGGGGCTTATTTATTAGAACAGCACATTTGAAGCTGACCAGTAAGCAGGCTATACCAGACTTGTTAGAGGGAGAGAGAAGTGAATCTAAGACTATTATTTTAAACTTGAGTAAGAGCAATTCTGGTTGAAAGAAGAGTGAGCTAAAGTGTACTTGCAAATCAGGTTAATGGTTAGATCAAAAGAGATGCAGTGGCAGACATTTAAAGGGATATTTTGTTTTATACATTGTGTAACAAACAAGGCATTCACTTTTAATAACTGGGCAGCCTCTGGTGCATATTTGCTCCACAACACTGACAAGGACATTTAGTGTCTGGTGCCTTCCCAGTCAATGTGTTGGTTTACTGAAAGGATTTTGCTGATCTAAGGTTCATCTTCCCCTCTTAACATTCATCTGTTCTGCTTCCTGACATCTCTGAAGTAAAATCTTCTTTGGAGTGTAATAAATCTGATAAAGAATCATCAGGAAATCTGACAACAATTCTGTCCTTTATGAATTCTGATTTTAAATCACCAGTACATTTCTACATGTAATTAATGATAATTAATTAAGTAATCTATGTATCTCCCTGAATGCTAAGCTATCTGATAAAATCTTGCTTTTCCAATTATTTTATTTGTTTTAAGAATAAGACAATTGTCAAAGGCTTTTGGTACTTCTTCAAAAGAACTTGTTACTTGTTTACCACTTAGTGAATTATAACATCATTGATTATACTCCTAAATGAATATTAAAATGTACAAACATATTCAGTTTCAGATTTAGTATCTAATTTTGAAACTGTTCTATGTTTTAAGAATTGTTTTCTCCAAAATGTCCAATTCTGTGTTCTATTTGTCCATCTCTGAAATGAATCTTTCTGGCAATTTTATTTCTGATGCCATGTATTTGTAATATGATTATTTTGTTTCCTTGCTTAAAAGGTTTTTTTTGCAGTGATGGTAGTGCTGCTGCTGTGTTCTGCTTTGCTACAGGTTTCCCAGCTTTTGCAGGCATATCGAAGGATTCTACTTTTCCTACATTTTCACTGGATGTTTTTTGTCTTTAATAAATGATACATATTTTCTTAACAGCTTTACTGAATTAACTCTGCTGCCTCTGGCTTTAATCCTGTATTAAACATGGTTTCATTAAGTTACTCCCTCAAGTCATGGCTTTAATAGATGAATCCTACTTCTATTTTTATTCTGTGTTTCCTGCTTCCCATTGATTAAAACACATTTTTCTTGCCTTTAATGTGATTTTATTGAAGGATCCCCTGTCTTTTGTTTCAACAAAATCGGCTCCCTTCCTTTATCTGTTAGACCATGGCTGCTGAGGCTTCCCATCTGCCCTTTCATCACTTTAATTCTGGCTTTGCAGTGTCCCTGGATCTCAGTTTAGGTTACTCTGAGCCCTTAATTTCTCTTGTTGTAACAGACCTCCACCACTGTCAGCGTATTGCATTAGACAGCTAAATGAAATCAGCACTGCTGCTTACCATGTTGTATATGCAGTCAAACTGAGTCTGCACCTCAGCATTGGGGAGGTTTGCTGTCACAACCCCCTTTTAAGTTTCAGGATTGGCTTACTCAAGTGTGGTTGAGGAAAACCATTTATTGGACTAACTAGATGACCTCTTGAAAAAGTAGTTTATTGCATGCTTGCAACTAGTTACTGGTTACCTTTATATGTTAGGCATTGTTACAGCAATGATAAGGAGGGCCTAGATCTCAATCCAGGCCCTAAGCTGTTTTCCCTAAAATTAAAAATGAGATCATCATATTGGGTGGTGCTTAAGGCACTCTTGGTATTATCCTTGTCAGATTCTTACATTGTTAAATAACACAAACTAGAAGGCAAAAGTTTCCAACATTGTTGTCTTCTTGGGTGATATAAACACTGACCTAGCTGAATAAATCTGACATCTAAGTTAACTGAAAATGGTGGTTCAAGCAATTAACAATAAAATTAATAGTTACCAGCAAATTTTGTAGTTGGATACCATTCTGTTGTCTGCATTTTCTGGAGTGCAAACAGAATTGAAGAACATATAAAGACATTGTGGTCTGTACTCCAACATGGAGAACTTTCAAGATGTGCACTCTGTAAAGAGGCAGGCAAGTGTGATAAAGTCCACAAGCCTGGTTGATGACCCTTGTGTGACTCAACTCTTAAAAGGGCACTGTCTTCACATAAAATACACCAACAATAATACATAACAGATACCAATATAATACCGTTTTAGGAAATACTTTTGTGCTTATTAAATGAGGAGCACTAATGAACATTATCCATTCAGGACCTTAGTTTAGAACAGTCTAGCTAGCTACAGAATGATGTTTCCTCTATTGCACTGTAAAGCTATGTCACTGCCTCAATATAAGGGCAGCTTGTCATTTTGTCTATCTCTCACAGACTGTGGCCTTCCATATTGAAGTAGATTTTGGGTCATCTTTTAGAGGTGGCTTAGATAGAATGGCCTAAATGGCCTCCTACTCTACAGTTCTATGAAACCTACATAAAGACAGCCAGCAGAGAACCTTCTGAACATCTGGGTTTGAAATCAGATCTCAACAGGAAAAGACATTTGTCTACACCTCTATACTTTGCACTTATGCTCAAAAGACTGAAATATTATTATAAAAGCAGTAAATAACGTGGTTTATAATTATTTTCCAGATATCAATGAGTGTGAGCTCATGAACCCTTGCCCACCAGGATCAACGTGCGTAGATGGAGTCAATAACTTTACTTGTAATTGTCCACCTGAAGGGTGCAATTTATTCAGAAACGACACTGGATTTTACTAAAATTTTAATTAAATGTACAAGTTTATGGATACACAAATGGAAATGAGACATATGTTTTCTAAATGATGCAATCAATCATAACCTGTGATTACTGATCTCTTCTGATTCTGGTCATCACAGAATGATTTATAAAGCATCTACGAAACTTGACTTTGTTGTCAATGCAACAATTTTTACACTTGTTCCAAAAATAAAGCCACATATGGAACATGTTTCAACTAAATAATCAGTACTATACTTTAAATGTTTCTGATTTAAGTAAAATAACAAATTCAGTCTGAAATGTGACAGTTTGAAGATCTATTGTTATTCTAACATACTGTAGAAAATTATTACTTGTTGGAAAGAGAAAATTATTTCATGTCACAACTACAATTTCATGTATCTTATAAGATTGAATAAACTAAATAGGCTGCTCAATATTGCAAATTAAATTTGGTCTGTTGGAAAAATCGAGCTATGTTTCCTTTCATATAAAATGTTAAAATGTCCGTGGAAACCAACTATCGAAAGGAACCAAATTAACTGAACAGCTCAATGAAGAAACCAAATGGACAAATTTCCAATTTATATTTAACATATGTCTAACTTACATTTCAACAATCAAACTCAGAATCAAATAAGTCAAATATAGGTGAACAGTAGAACAGCAATCAACCCCACCGCCCTGTGGCCCAACATTTCAACTCCCCCTCTCACTCTGCCGAGGACATGCAGGTCATGGGCCTCCTCCAGCTCCGCTCCCTCACCACCCAACACCGAGAGGAAGAACGCCTCATCTTCTGCCTCGGAACACTTCAAACCCATGGTATCAATGTGGATTTCACCAGTTTCCTCATTTCCCCTTCCCCCACCTCACCCCAGCTCTATTGTACTCTATGCTACTTTCTCCCCACCCCAACCCCCCCTCTCATTTATCCCTCCACTCTGCAGGCACCCTGCCTCTATTCCTGATGAAGGGCTTTTGCCCGAAACATCGGTTTTCCTGCTCCTCGGATGCTGCCTGACCTGCTGTGCTTTTCCAGCACCATCTAATCTAGCTTACACCCACTATCCAGTGAAAAATGGATATATATTACACATTAATGAAAAGATGCCACAGAGTTAAATCTTAGAGTATATGTGGCACAATGTTGAGTCACAAAATTCTGCTTTCCTTAGGTAGAGTTATAGGTCCTTTTCTCATCCAGGAATTAGCCATTGACAGTAATTGGAGCTGCTATTACGTTCATTCAAATGTGAGCAGAAAATTCAAAACTAACACTGGACTGTCATCAGATGTCACATTTTCCATCATTACCACCATAAAACAATTGTACTTCATGAACTGAGCACATAACCAGAGTCCAGTGCTGGCATGAAGTCTGGGGAGACATCTACTTTTAGAACCCCCCCCCCCTCTTTAAAACCCTAATTGATTGTAGAAGAATCTATAACACCTATAACCCTGAGAATGGAAGATAATACGCTTTAATTCTTAAGCTATCATTGACATTTCTATGTGTAAGAAAGAGAGAGAGAGAGAAGAGAAGTAGTTATATAGCAATTGTGCATCAGACAATGAGGCAAGACAAGGCCTCCATGAACTACCATAGTCAATACCTGTAAGGATTGAATCCACATTGTTGGCATCACTGCACTATGCTCCAACCATCTGTGTTAACTCCACCTGAAAAATATAAACTTGTTCCAAAATGCTAAACCAGCTGTACATCTGGCAGTTTGTTGTGCTAAATAAGATGATAAAATACCAAATAAACAATGTGATCTACAACTGACAGGGACAGAGTATCATTCTTGGCTTAGTGGTAACACCTTAACCTTTGAATCTTGTCACAAAGCTGGTTTCTGTTTCTCTAAAAGCTGTTCCTTTTCTCAATCATACTATGTCCCTTTTTTTTTCAGAGGGGTAACAAACCACTCTTGGTGCTGATTAGTCTGGTTTGGTACAGAAATTAAAGGATATTGAGAGGCCTTTTTGTTTATATGTAAACAGATGAGACTTCAGGCTGAAGTGACCTGTATAATGAAAGAGGAGTGGTCAACTCTCTAGCTGAGCCGTTCAGTTCAGTTCAGTTCAGAACTAGTTGGGCGTTCAACAGTAAGCTGTGTGGAAACAAACTCTCTCTCTCTGCCCTTCTAATTCCAACCTGTAAGCATCTGTTCCATGTATTTATACTGGTTTCTAAGGGGTTTGGTTATTGGGACTGTTGTGTATATTTGGAACACCATAATTAAGTCTAGTTTGGATAGACTGAGTTCTGTAGGCTTTCGTTATTCTGTTCTTTGTGTTTCATTGTATAATTTTATGAATATAGTTTTGTTTGTTTCTAACCTAGTAGTCAACCTCACTAAATTACTCTGGGTAATTTTCACTGTACACTTACCAAAACAAGTTATGATCTGGGCTGCCTGCTTAAGAATGTTTTAAGTAGTCTGGCCGAGTCCATAACAATCTGATCATTGATTCAAATCCCTTTCCAGAAATTTAAGTACATCACAGAGATTGACATTTTGGTGCAGAGTCAAAGGAGATATATAATATTGGAAGTCTTTCAGGCAAAACATTAAACTGAGATCCCATCTCAGGATTACTCATAGTGCCAGATGCTAATGAGCATAACAACAGGAAGATCCATTGATTGAAAACATGACTGGAGAACTGGTATAAGAGGGAGAATATCAGTTTTCTGAGGCCTTGAGACCAGTTCTACGCAAGTGGGTCCTGTCCTAGCTGGACTGGTTACATATTAATGAGGCTAGGATTGATATTCTCACAGGGAGATTTGTTTGAGCTGTCAGAATTAGTTTAAACGAGCTTGTTAAGGGGATAGATCCTCAGGGATCTTTCAAATTAGAAGGAAACAAATTTCCTTACAGGAAGTAGAAAAGTTGCAAAGGGACACAGAAGACAGGAAAAGCAAAGTCAAGCATTGAGTATCCCTAGAATTTGGAATGACATCATAAAGTCAAAGTTAATGGCACATCTCCTGAACACACTCAGCATTCATAACAATATAGATGATCCTAAATAGAGGTAAATGTTTGTGGCACAATTCCTATTACAGAAGAATGGTGACCAGGGCTGTGAATGGATATTCAAGGATATGCAATGTTTAGGAAGGACAGTCAAAAATGAATAGGAGATGGAATTGGTACTGATAATGCAAGATGGGATCAGTACATTCGTCAGGGAGAATCTAAGATTGAAAGAACAATATATGAAATCTATTTCAGTGGAATTCAGAAATTGCAAGGGACAGCAAACATTGGTTGGAGTGATTAATAGCCTACAACACCATAAAGATAATATAGGCCATGGTTTAATCAGGTGATGAGTGAAGTTTGTTGTACAAGCAATACAGCAAACATGGATTACTACAATCTGCATATAAACCAATGGAGCACCAAAACTGTAGGGAATACATTCCTGAAATGTCTTAGGGATGATTTTCTGAAGCAGCTTTTTGAGATAAGTAATTTTAGATTTGATAAGGAAAAGGGGATAATGAATAATATTGTTCTAAAAGAGATAACAACTACAATAAGATAAAACTTCAGTACAAAAATGAATAGTTAGAAGTTTGTGAGAAGATTTGTATCTCGGGTGCTTGAGTGAATAGTTAGATCAGAAACAAGGGTGCTATGCACAATATGAGGCACAAGTTGGCTCAGCTGGATTGGGGAAATAAATTAAAAGGCATGACTGTATGTAGGCAATAGACAGTCTTTAAATAACTATTCTGTAACTTACAGCAACAATATATTCCTTCAAAAATAAAAAAAATTTAAAGAAAGGACAGTCAACTATGGCTGACAAAGCAAGTTAATGATTGTGTAAGATTAAAAAAAAAAGAAGGCCAGAAATAATAATAATTCTAAGGATTGGAAAGTTTTTAGAATGCAGCATAAAGAACCAAGAAACTGAAAAGAAGGGAAATACAGGATATGAATGCAATCTAGTAAAATACCTAAAAATGGATTGTATAAGCTTCTACAGGACTGCAAAAACAAAAGTTTTGCTAAGACCTTGTGAGTCTAGTAAAGGCAGAGCCCTGAGAATTTACAATGGGGAATAGTGAAATATGGAGAGACTAACTGATTACTTTGCATGGACTCTTACAGAGGTCTGAGCAATGTGGACTATGGACAGATTTGTAACAGAACTGAACAAGAAATCCAGCGAGTCTATCTCCATGTCAAGAGTATCTCGTGCCATCTTTTATGCTTGTCAAAAACAATGTGCCAAGTTCCTCGCTAGTCAGAAACCAGTTGCCAATTAAAGGGAAATTATAACCTGTTAAACACCCATTTGATGACCCAATTTGCCTCATTAGTCCAGCTTTCTATCTTAACAAACTCACCAACAAGCTGGACATCCAGCAAATATGAGATAGAAACCAGAGTAGGTAATTGGCATATTCAACTTGCTCTGAATAACTTCCAAATTGTGTTTAATCAAACTGAAAGTCAGTGCACAATCCATGGGAATCAGCTACATGCACCTCTTGTACATAGACATTAACATCTAGTAGCTGTCAATCCATCACAACCATGTCACCTCTCTGATACAGTTGCAAATCTCTTAAGAAGCAAAGATTCAAATTACAAGGTGCATTGAAAGGCTGCAACAAAGGCACTTTGTGTCCAAGGACAAGAACCTAACTCAAGTGTTGGACTGGGCTGTATGCTAGGGCTGAACCATTTCTCTTAGCATTCAATTATTTAGCACCTACCTGCATTCCCACATTATCCATGCCTTGCATTGGCTTGCCATGCCAGCCTGTTATAACATTGCATATCATTAAAGCAGAAGTTGATAGATTATCTCTTGATTGGAGAGGTCATTGCCTGGCACTTGTGAGGCATGAATGTTACTTGCCACTTTTCAGCCCAAGCCTTACTTCATTTGGACAGATTGTTTCTATATCTGAAGAGTTGCAAATGTGTTGAATTTGTGCAATCACCAGTGAACATCCCACTTCTAACCTTATGATGAATAGAAGTTCATTACTGGAATGCCTAGTCAAAGGAACACCTTGAATTGAGCTGATTCACCTCCAAGAACCATAATCATTTTGTGTTAAGTATGACTCAGAGTAGTGGAGAGTTTTCCCCAATTCGCACTGACTCCAGTTTTGCTATTTCAACATTATATTTGAACTGTCAAGTATTTCAAACCTTTATTATTGTGCATAGCTATAGAACCATAGAGTAATATTGCAATTATGTCATGGAGCTGCTCCTCAATGGGCATAAATAACAGTTTGAGCAGAGTTGTGGGATAAGCTTGAAGTCTAGCCATGTGGATGTTCGAAACATGGAGAAGATCCAACTAGCTTATTTAGACTATAGAAATCATTGAAAAGTCTTTCAATAATGTAAGATTAGGCCCAACTAAATCACAGACTACCATATATTGCATCTTTAGATTTATTTAATAGTTTACATGTACCTAAATACAGTGAAAAATGTTGTTTCGCATGTTATTTGTAAAGTTTTGCCATACACTAACACCATCTTGTATCACTGATTGTATTGCATGTTATGTTATAAAATGTTATAAAAAAGCCTAATCCTGAAGACAGTCATTGACTATAAGAAATAGGAACAGAAATAGGGCATTCAGCACGTCAAGCCCGCTCCAACAATCAGTTGGATCATTGCTGATTGGACACTATTCATACCCAATTTGGATATCCTTGGATTCAAGATGGTGCCAACACAGGGAGCTCTCTACAACAGATCATATTCTCACATTTCTTTCAATTGTTCTACACTTTCTACTGTATCTTTGTATTTCTTACTCTGTTCTATCACTCTATGATCTTTGTATGGTATGATCTGCCTGTATTGAGACTAAAACAAAGCTTTTCACTGTACTTAGGTACGCTGACAATAATAAACCAATTCTTCAATTTCCTGTTTTCCTCATAAACCTTGTTTGCCCCCGATCAATTAGTGAAGCCAAATTCATGGATGTGAGCTTAAATGCACACAAAAATCTTAGAGCAGAAAGTAATTTAAAACGAATTCTGCAAATACACACAAGTACAGGCTACAAAACTTATTGACACGCGCATGCGTGGAGCGATGTGGCTGGCTTGAGGCAAGCGGCACGGATTTAGAAGCGCATGCGTGAAAACTGACGCACGCGCATTGGGGAGTGTGGCCTTTGTGGCGGCGCGGGTCGGGCATTGGGAATATTCCCGTGCTCTCGGTAAAGTGGAACATTTAAAATATGCGGAGCGTTTCGCGTTTAGTCTTTTATAAAATCGGAGAGACTGGGTAGGGGGAGTTTGTGGGGAGGGTGGTTGGAGAGGTGATTGGGGTCCGGGGTGTGGGAGGGGAAGGGCGTGACCGGTGATGATAGAGTCTGTCCCATAAACCCTTCCCCCGGAGCAACATGTCCAGAGACAGCGGTTCCTGGTTTTAAACCCACTGGCTCTGAATTGACGAGTGTGGTACAGGCCTGACCGGTGGGGAAGCAATGGCTGCGTTTGAATCATGGCGGCGTGGGAATTTAGCGAGGATAGGATTGAACCCTGCAGTTATGGATTTTGCTGCCACTCTGTTCTTAAAGGATCAGAGAGCTTCAGTCGCATCAAATTGCTGCCTTCAAAAAGGAAGCTTGAGGGATAGGTTTGTGACTGTTGGAATGCAGGAAAGAAAACCGACGTGGGAAAGCAAAATTGAACTTACTTGCTCTTACCTGACCTAATTTTCAGAGAAGGATTTTGCAATGGCTTACCCCTTTTGCCCGAACTAAAGATCATTGAATTGCTACGGCGTGACAACAAGTCCACACCGACCCTCCAAAGAGTAACACACCTAGACCGATTTTCCTACCTTATTGTTCTACAATACCCTGACTAGTGCACCCAACCTACACATCCCTTGTCACTTTGGACTCTGGGGGGAGACTAGAGCAACCAGAGGAAACCCATGCAGACACAGAAAGCATATGCAAAATCCAAAGACAGTTGCCCTAGGCTGGAATTGAAACTGGGACCCAGGTGCTGTGAGGCAGCTGTGCTAATCACTGAGCCAGATTATGAAGGAGAGGACATGTGCAGGTTAGGTGAATTGGCCATGCTAAATTCCCAAAGTGTTCAGGGATGTGTAGGTTAGGTATTTAGTCAGGGATAAATATAGGATAATAGGGTAGGGGAATGGGTCTGGGTGGGATACTTTTTGGTTGGTGTGGACTTGTTGGACCGAAGGCCCTGTTTCCACAATGAAGGGATTATGTGAGACAATATTAGTGGTCTTTGTTGGCTCTCTATTCTCTCTTTAAAAAAGAAAGCAGACAGTACTAGAGTGTAAATGTACAGGATCTGGGTAATATTGGTATTATAAATGAAATTACTTGTAAGTCACAGCATGAAAGAGTGTTATTCTGGCAAAATATCAAATTTTTGCTTGTATATTTTTCAGTTCCTGAAATTAGTTTTTTTTCATGATCTTCTTATCTGCAAATAGATTTTGTCTGATTTCTACCATAATGGAGACTATACTGAAAGAACAACTGATCTTTGCTGCACAGAAGACCTTAAGAATAGGACAAAAGAAGAATTTTTCTGCATCACGTTGCTTGGGTCTCTTTGCTGAGATCCTAGCTGTAGATTCGGAATTGAAGCCTGCTTTCCTGTTTGATTACAGTCTAGCAAAATCTGAACAGGTCCAGAACTACATCCAGGAGATACAGAAGATTGGGCTTTTTTCTCAGGATTTACATATCCTCAGCATGGAAGAAAACGTACTGATAATAAACTTAAACAAAACCATAAGACATTTGGAAAGAACATTGCAAGAAAATAGGGTTCCAATCATTGATGTTTCTGCACATAGGTCCAGCCCAAGCCTAGCTGAGACATGCGTTAGTAAACAAGTGAAGGCCCAGTTGGATCTACTTTTGAAGCATCTGAAATCCCAAGTAGTTCAAAAGGGAAGATGTGAATTAGGTGTTGTTAGTGCAAGTAAAATTTTCTCTTCAGAGTGGAATCTATGTACAATGTTTGGATTTCTCCTTGGGTTCCCAGCTGCATACTGGTTTGATTTTAGCACATCTTTTGAGAATTGTTTGAGCATGACTGAGCTTCGGGTTTTCTCTGTCTCTGCTTTTTGTCACCAAATCACTAAAAACCTCAAGCATCAAATGTATTCGTTCAGTATTCCAGAAATCCTTTACTTGGAGTTACAGAGCATTGTAGCATGTTGGAACAGAGATCTTCAGTCAGACTTTATCAAGCAGTCCAATTTCTCTGAACTCAATATTTCCACAGAGATCACCTGTCAGCCTGCAATTACACTTTAAATATTGAGCAAATGGAATATTGTCATTTGCTAATTAATTCTAAGAAGCCAAATACTGAGGATGCTGGAAATGATGAAGTAAGAACAGAAAATGCTGGAGGCATTCAGCAGGTTAAACAGTATCTGTGAAATTCTGACAAAACATTATAAGACCTCTCTGGGAATGCTGCCTGACCTGTTTAGTATTTACTTCCACTTAATGGCAATTCATTTTCTTGAAAGTGCAACATTGCTTTGTGTTAGTCACAAAGCCTGCATAAATGCAATGATAGCTCATGAAATCAAAGTCTGTGAAACTTATCAATGTCCAAAGTCAATTAATATAATTACGAAATTCAGCAATAAATATTGTACCAGTTGATTTGCTTTTTCAATTGTACTCGACCTGTGCAACAAAGCATATAGTCTGCTTGATAACTAGTAAATGGAACAAATATTTGTGTTTTCATATTTGGCAAGCACTAGTACTGTTCAAATTATATTTATTGTTACTACATTCTTGGTATGTTGATAGAAAATACATATGAAGCAAAGCATTTGTATTACATTTCTTACAGATTGTCCATTCAGATGAGAAATGAACGGGTACCTTTCTTATGTCATGTTTTTGAATCTTCATGATTCAGCCTCTGCTGAAGTGATTGAAGTGCATGCTAAATGCTGATCATTCTGTGGATGAAACAATTCTTAACATAGTCCTCAAACAGCCTTGTTCCATTTTCAGTCAATGTCCCATTATTCTGAGGTGGTTGTCTAGAGTTTATTGAGTTCTAGTTCCATCTATTGGCTCTTCCAAGGTTCCTTGAGAAGTTGGTGTACTTTCTTGAGCTCCTAAATCTTTGAAGAGGTTCTCTGGATTTGTCTTTTTTTAACATCAGTATTAACCCATGTATTTCTATAGACATATTTCAACTACTTTCTTTTAAGATTTCCAGCAGTTCATGCATTGAAAAGTAAAGAAGAGGCCAGTTCAGAAATTCGTGGACTGTGCCACGTTACCAGATGTTTTCTTTACTTGTTGTAACACAACAATTGCAATAGCATCCACTGTTGCTTCCAATTCCACTTACATTGTTATTGCAACTTGCCCATTGAAAAGCCACTGATGAATTGGTATTTCTCTGGTTCGCTGCCTGAAAGCAGGTCCTTTTCAGAAAATACATATGAACTATTTCTTGAACTGTAGCAAAATGCTGTATTTTGTTTTATTGTATGGGTGAATGATAGGTCCAGAGTATACCTTAACCACAGCAAGATTCAAAAGCCCATCAGTTGGTGTTAAGTTGCTCCACACATGAACTGAGCTATAGGAAACCAGTGATATACCAGTCAGTATCCCAATACAACTTGAATTATTTTGTGTCATGTCACCTCCAAAATCAGCTTTTGTCTCAGAGTTACCAATGATGGCATTATGTACTGTACCTTATACTGCAGTGGACAGGTAAATCAAAATAAAACACACACATTTATATTTCTGGTTGTCTTTATACTTGACTGAAGTTAGATATCAAAATGGAAAAAAATGCATATGTAAGCATTTTATATATATATGTATTATAGTGGTTAAAACCTCACTGGTTGGTCGTATTTGTTTTGCTGTTGAGATATGGAATTATTCCGTTTCCAGTCTGAAGTGGAGTAGGATTTCACAATCAACTGCACTAGAGGTGAGCAGAGCCTTATTTAATGCATGTTCAAGTAATACTGGAAGTATTATAGAACATAGCTCTGAGTGTGCTGCAAAATTTTTGAAATTTACTCCAAACATACAGTTATAAATAAGAACCAGAAAGAGACCATAAGACATAGGAGTGGAAGTAAGGCCATTCGGCCCATCGAGTTCACACCGCCATTCAATCATAGCTGGTGGGCATTTCAACTCCACTTATTCGCACTTTGTCTGTAGCCCTTGATCTTGCAAGGAATTATCAATTTCTGCCTTGAAGACATTGAACATCCCTATCTCTACTGCACTCGGTGGCAATGAATTCCACAGGCCCACCACTCTCTGGCTGAAGTACTGTCTCCTCATGTCCATTCTAACTTGACATCCTCTAATTCTAAGGTTGGGTCCTGGTCTCCCCGCTTAACGGAAATAAATTCCCAGTATTCACCCTTTCTAAGCTATGCATTATTTTTAAGTTTCTATTAGATCTTCCCTCAACCTTTTAAATCTAATGAGTACAATCCCAGGATCCTCAGTTCATCGTATGTTGGGCCTACCATTCCAGGAATCATCCGTGAGAATCACTGCTGGACACACTCCAGTGCCAGTATGTCCTCCCTGAGGTGTGGGGCCCAAAATTGGACACAGAATTCTAAATGGTGCCTAACTAGAGCTTTATAAAGTCTCGGTAGCACATTGCTGCTTTTACATTCCAACCCTCTTGAGATAAATGATAACATTACATTTGCTTTCTTAACCATGGACTCAACCTGCAAGTCAACCTTTAGAGAATCCTGGACTAGCACTCCCGGATCCCTTTGTACTTTGGCTTTATGAATTTTCTCACAGTTTAGAAAATGGTCCATGCCCGTATTCTTTTTTCCAAAGTGCAAGACCTCGCATTTGCTCACATTGAATTTCATCAGCAATTTCCTGAACCTCGCTCCTAAATTGTCTAAATCTTTCTGCAGACTCCCCACCTCTTCAGAACTACCTGCCAGTCTGCCTAACTTTGTATCATTGGTGAACTTTGCCAGAATGCCCCAGTCCCTTAATCCAGATCATTTATATATAAAGCGGACAGCTGTGGCTCCAACACTGAACCCTGCGGTACACCACATGTCACCAGCTGCCATTCCAAAAAAGAACCTTTTATCCCAACTCTCTGCCTTCTGTCAGACAGCCAATCCTCAATCCGTGCCAGTAGTTCACCACGAACATCATATACCCTCACCTTACTCAACAGCCTCTCGTGAGGCATCTTATCAAAGGCTTTTTGGAAGTCTAGGTAGATAACATCCACTGGGTTTCCCTGGTCAAATCAACTTGTTACCTCTTCAAAGAACTCTAGCAGATTTGTTAGGCATGACCTCCTCTTGCTAAACCCATGCTGACTTGTTCTAATCCGACCCTGCACTTCTAAAAATTTAGAAATCCCATCCTTAATTATGGATTCTGGAATTTTACCTACAACAGAGCTTAGGCTAATTGGCCTATAATTTTCCATCTTTTGTCTTGATCCTTTCTTGATTAAGGGGGTTGCAACAGCAATTTTTCAATCATCTGGGACTTTCCCTGACTCCAGTGATTTTTGAAAGATCACAATCAATGCCTCTGCTATTTCTTCAGCCACCCCCCTCAGAACTCTAGGATGTAAACCATCAGGGCCAGGAGATTTATCAATTTTTAGACCTCTTAGCTTTTCTAGCACTTCGTCATTTGTAATGGCTACCATACTCAACTCTGCCCCCTGACTCTCCTTAATTGTTGGGATATTACTCATGTCTTCCACTGCAAAGATTGATGCAAAGTACTTACTGAGTTCTTCAGCTATTTCTTTATCTTCCATCACTAGCGTTCTTGCATCAATTTGGAATGGTGCAATTTCTACTTTTGCCTCTCATTTGTTTCTTATGTGGGTGACACGGTGGCACAGTGGTTAGCACTGCTGCCTCACAGCGCCAGAGACCTGGGTTCAGTTCCTGCCTCAGGTGACTCTCTGTGTGGAGTTTGCACATTCTCCCGTGTCTGTATGGGTTTCCTCCGGATGCTCCAGTTTCCTCCCACAGTCCAAAAATGTGTAGGTTAGGTGAATTGGCCAAGTTAAATTGCCCGTAGTATTAGGTGAAGGGGTAAATGTAGGGGAATGAGTTTGGGTGGGTTGCGCTTCAGCGGGTCGGTATGGACTTGTTGGGCCAAAGGGCCTGTTTCCACACTAAGTAAACTTTTACTATCATTTCTAATATTACTGGCTAGGTTACCCTCATATTTGATCTGCTCTTTCCTTATTTCTCTCTTTGTTATCCTCTGTTTGTTTTTGTAGCCTTCCCAATCTTCTGATTTCCCAGTGCTCTTGGCTATTTTATAGGCTCTCTCTTTTTGTTTAATACATTTCCTGACTACCTTTGTCAGCCATGGCTGTGCAGTTTCCACCCCCTCCCCCTGGATAATCTTTCTTTTCTTTGGGATGAACCTGTGTCCTCAATTACACCCAGAAACTCCTGCCATTGTTGCTCCACTGTCTTCCCCACCAGGCTCTGCTTCAAGTCGATTTTCGTTAGTTCCTCTCTCATGCCCCTGTATTTAACTGTAACACCATTGCATCCGATTTTGCCTTCTTTCTCTCAAACTGCAGACTGAACTCTACCATATTATGATCGCTGCCTCTTAAGTGTTCCCTTACTTTAAGATCTGGCTCATTACATAGCACGAAGTCCAGATTAGCCTGCTCCTTTGTGGGCTCCATCACAAGCCTTTTCAAAAAGCCATCCTGTAAGCATTCCTACTTTTTAAAGAGGTACTGTATGTGATTGGTAGGGCAGATGAATTCTTCCGATGCTTTTCTGATGTACATTTGAACAAGGATGAGTACCTTCTGCCGACACCCCAGATCCAACTACAGATGACGATCTACTTTTTAAAGTCAAAATTGCTTCATTTTTTTTTCACAATTATGACTCCTCACTTGGTATCTCAATTGATTTCTATCAACTTCCACCAGAGGGAGCTAAACTCCAGAACACAATAAAAACCAAAACAACTGCAAATGCAGAGGTTCTGAGGAAGGATCAGTGGAGCTGAAATGTGATGCTGCCAGACTTGCTGACCTTGTCCAGCAATTTCTGTTTCTATTCCAGAATGACAATTTGGGTTTACAGAGTTCATCTAGCCCTCCCAGCCCAAAGGAAGTAAGCCATTCAAGATTATTCTTCCTGACGGTTTGAAATATATTTTTTAACTAGTTACAATTCTCCAATATTGTAAAGTTCTAGGTGAAATTCTTCAGAAAATATTCCCCCCACCAAAGAGAATGGGAAGAGGGTTCACTGAGTGCTTAATACTGAAGATTAGATGAGACAATTTAAATGTTAAGCAAACTGAAATGCTATGGTACAAAAAGGCATGCAGCTTTGGTGGTTTTTCAAAGCTAATAATATCCTCAATAGTTAATTGATTCTTTTTGCTATAAGCGAATCCAAATTTTGACCTCTACTTAATATAAACACATGACTTAAAAGGAAAGGAAGGATATCATCAAACATCACAATTATCTTGGTTCTTGTGAATGAGATCCGTTAGGTTCATACTGAGTGACATGGAGTTGACTCATACCAATGTGTCTCCCCTACTGAATCTAATCATTAACTTTGAAATATTTATATATTTTTGGTGGCATATCATTAAAAGATGGTGTAAAAAAGATGAAAAGGATCATTCTGAAATGTTTTCCCATATTTGGTGAGAGGGCTTTCCTATTGTGATTAAGCTGCCCAGAGGGTGGTACGTGTACGGAATGAGCTGCCAGGGGAAGTGGTGGAGGCTAGTACAATTGCAACATTTAAAAGGCATCTGGATGCGTATATGAATAGGAAGGGTTTGGACAGATATGGGCCAGGTGCTGGCAGGTGAGACTAGATTGGGTTGGCTATCTGGTCAGCATGGATGAGTTGGACTGAAAAATCTGTTTCTGTGCTGTATATCTCTTTGACTCTATGAATCTAAATGTTTCTTTAATTTATCCTTGGAAAAACTAGGTTGGGCAACAGTCATGTTGGTTCATCTGTTTGGACGTGATACTGTGTCCAGTAAGATAATGAGACTTGGTCCTAGCATTCCTTTATCAGATTGTAGTCCAACTAATTAGCATTACATGGTTATCATCAGAAGGATCCCGAGGATAGTGACTTTTAAACTGTGTTTAATCCTTATGAGTAATTGTGTGTTGTTGTGAAGGGAGTTAACAATTACATGCCTAGTTATTTTTGTCCTTAGAAGAATACAGCTTGCTAGAGGGGTTTACTAAAAAGTACCTTACAATTTGATCTATCGCATATATTTTAACCCTGATTGCTGTTCACAATTAATTTTGAGCACCGATCAATAGTAATACACCAAGAATACTGTTTGATTTTGCAACCCATGCTCAGCAGTTTTGAAACTCCATTCTGGGATTATTGTCATTTTTCTCCCTTTGCAAAAATCCATAGAAAAGTCATAATTGTTCTATGCTGCTCTGAGGAATTTATTTTTAACAGCTGTACAATGACCTACAACAGCATTGACTCGAATATTGTATGTATACCTTCAACTAAAATACAAATATTTTAAAGATGAATAGTTAAACTATGGGACATGAGATAGCTTTGGTAAATAGGGTTAAGAAGAATCCAAAAGGCTTTTACAAATACATAAGGACAAAAGGGTAACTAGGGAGAGAATAGGGCCTGTCAAAGATCAGCAAGGCGGCCTTTGTGTGGAGCCGAGGAGATGGGGGAAATACTAAACAAGTATTTTGCATCAGTGTTTACTGTGGAAAAGGACATGGAACATACAGAATGGAGGGAAATAGGCATCTTGAAAAATGTCCATATTACAGAGGAGGAAGTGCTGGATGGCTTGAAATGGTTAAAGGTGGATAAATCCCCAGGACCTGATCAGGTGTACCCTAGAACTCTGTGGGAAGCTAGGAAAGTGATTGTTGGGCCTCTTGCTGAGATATTTGTATCATCGATAGTCATGGGTGAGGTGCTGGAAGATTGGAGGTTGGGTAACATCGTGCCACTTTTTAAGAAAGGTGGTAAGGACAAGCCAGGGAAGTAAAGACCGGTGAGCCTAATGTCGGTGGTGGGCAAGTTGTTGGAGGGAATCCTGAGGGACAGGATGTACATGTATTTGGAAAGGCAAGGACTGATTAGGGATAGTCAGCATGGCTTTGTGCGTGGGACATCATGTCTCACAAACTTGATTGAGTTATTTGAAGAAGTAACAAAAAGGATTGATGAGGGCAGAGTGTTAGACATGATCTACATGGACTTCAGTAAGGCGTTCGACAAGGTTCCCTATGGGAGACTGGTTAGTAAGGTTAGATCTCACGGAATACAGGGAGAACTAGCCATTTGGATACAGAACTGGCTGAAGACAGAGGGTGGTGGTGGAGGGTTGTTTTTCAGACTGGAGGCCTGTGACCTGTGGAGTGCCACAAGGATCGGTGCAGTGTCCACTGCTTTTTGTCATTTACATAAATGATTTGGATGCGAGCATAAGAAGTACAGTTAGTAAGTTTGCAGATGACACCAAAATTGGAGGTGTAGTGGACAGTGAAGAGGGTTACCTCAGATTACAACAGGATCTGGACCAGATGGGCCAATGGGCTGAGAAGTGGCAGATGGAGTTTAATTGAGATAAATGCGAGGTGCTGCATTTTGTAAAAGCAAATCTTAGCAGGACTTATACACTTAATGGTAAGGTCCTAGGGAGTGTTGCTGAACAAAGAGACCTTGGAGTGCAGGTTCGTAGCTCCTTGAAAGTGGAGTTGCAGGTAGATAGGATAGTGAAGAAGACGTTTGGTATGCTTTATTGATCAGAATACTGAGTACAGGAATTAGGAGGTTATGTTGCGGCTGTACAGGACATTGATTATGCCACTGTTGGAATATTGCGTGCAATTCTGGTCTCCTTCCTATCGGAGGGATGTTGTGAAACCTGAAAGGGTTCAGAAAAGATTTATAAGGATGTTGCCAGGGTTGGAGGAATTGAGCTATTGGGAGAGGTTGAATAGGCTGGGGCTGTTTTCTCTGGAGCATCGAAGGCTAAGGGGTGACCTTATAGAGGTTTATAAAATCATGAAGGCCAGGGATAGGGTAAAAAAACAAGGTCTTTTCCCTGGTGTGGGGGAGTCCAGAACTAGAGGGCATAGCGTTAGGGTGAGAGGGGAAAATGTACAAGAGACTTAAGGGGTAACCTTTTCACGCAGAGGGTGGTACATGTGTGGAATGGGCTGCTAGAAGAAGTATTGGAGGCTGGTACAATTACAACATTTAAAAGGCATCCGAGTGGGTATGTGAATAGGAAGGGTTTGCAGGGTTATGGGCCGGTGCTGGCAGGTGGGACTAAATTGGGGTGGGATATCTGGTCAGCATGGATGAGTTGGACCGAAGGGTTTGTTTCCGTGCTGTACATCTCTATGACACTATGACTAAAAGTCAGGATAACATTTATAATAATTGTATTCTTTACTAAGGTCATTTGATGTGTAAAATAGCACAGTCATTATATGTCTTAAATTATGAGGTCGTAATTTTGATCTTGGGATCAAAATTGATTCACACTATAACATTAAGTTTAGTTCAATGCATAGATATTTTAACATAGTTATTTACACCACATAAGAAAAGTTCTTGGAAATCCTAATTGGATTATTGCATTATTTTACTATATTTATCTGCATGAATTAGCAATTCTAACTAGCTATCATGTACATACACCCAAATAGGACCATCATCATTATCAGCAAAAACAGATGTGATGGAGAAATGCAGCAAGTCTGATAGTCTCTGTAGAGAGGAAAAACAGAGTTAATATTTTGGGTCCAGTGACCATTTGTTATGCAAGCAAGCTTCGCTAATGTGCCATTTCTGTAATTGTTGATGTGAATTGTTTTGCTCTCTGCTCTTTATTTTGAAATACGTAATGTTTTATTTCCACTTCCCACTTTTCTTTCATTACCCTTCCTGGGTTACCTACTACTGAAGGAACAGTGCTGATAATCAGATTCCAGACTACTTTCAAGGCCTTCCTTGTTTTTGCAAAAATATACTTTTCTAATTAAAAACTGATTACAGACTAATTCAAATGAGATATTTCAGAAAGCACGAAATTTCACATTTCTCAGTTGCTCACTTTGCATTCTTAGGTACCTCAATCCAACAGCGAAATTGGAACATGCACTAAATACGGTAAAAACCATAATTGTTCTATTTCATGCATATAGCTTGAGGCATTCTGCAGATTACCAGCCACTTGGTACATCATGACAAAAAATGCCTTCGTGGCCTTTCCCTGCAGTACCTTTGCAGTAGCTGCCCTAGGTGTTAGTGTATCCCTCAGCATATACTGTGGTCCTGGACTTTGGAATATCCCAGGCTCCAACATTTGGTTGAAGATAGTTCTTTGTTTTGGAGGACCAAAGGTTTCAGGCTGAACAAACAGCATCTTTCACTAAATTGATGGTCCTCTAGGCACAGTATGTGCCTGAGAGCAGCCTGTACAGTACAGAATCGAACAGCGTGGAGTTGCTTCGGATGAACCTCAATAAAACTATTGCATCTCTTTTTCAACCATATTTGCAAAAGCACTTAACAGAAGGAAATACTTTATGATCTTCACCACTACAGCTGTCTCGAAGGTAGGGTGTGGTAGCACAGATTGTCTGGAAATGCATGAGCCAACCTGAAGGCAAGTGTCATTCTAACCACCAGCAAGCTATCTCCTGGTGTTTGACACATCTTGCCAAATGACTAACAGTCTGCTCATGAAAGCATCTGACTGAATCAACCGCAAGAGGCATAGCCTCAAAGATATTATGTGCTGACCACTGCCTGATGGACCGCTGGTCAAAGGTACTTTTCCTGTTCAGAGTTTTCCACAGGAAACAGTTGATAGGATGCATTTGAACTACTTAACATGGCAGGACCATCCTTTACAATACTGGGAACTGCTGGAACTTCAGCATGTAATGACAGCAAGGGTCTAGGCACAGCTCAAAGAAATATAATGTTTGCCAGCAACTAAGATGTGCATATAATTAAGGTCCAAAGAAACCCCAGTTTGAGTTTACTCCATTACATCTATTCCTGCAACAAGATGGCCATTATTGGATGTCCAGCAGAATATTGAAACAAGATGGATTTTTGACATACAGCTTGTGAACTTCATGTGACATCAGAACACTTCAGATTAACAGTCTGTTTGAATTGCTGATAAATGGATTTCTTAGACCCGCCTATTACATGAATAATATGTTTGTCTTTGGAACAACATTGCTATACCTTCGCTGGGTCAACTTCCTGGAGCCTATATACACCCTGTGGGTGTTTATACATCAAAGAGATTGCAGGAGTTCAAGAAAGCTGCTTATCACAACCTTCTCAAGGACAATTGGGGATGGGTAACAAATGCTGGGTTTGCCTACAATGCCCCATGTGCTGCAAAGGTAGACTTTAAAAAATGCCATAATAGGCATTTCATTCTGATGTTGTAAATGACCAAATTCACTAGGTGGACATCAAATTTGTGATAAAATAATGAAGCTGAGGCAATGAGTTATAATTTGATTATGGTGGCATTATATTTTCCAAATGTTTTCACATGAACATCAAAGTAAAGTGTTAAAACACGTACATTTTTTTGTGTTGTACTTGTGTTAAATAAGACTATATAGTACAGTTTGAATAAACATGTTGAATTGGTATTTTAAATGTAAATATTTGTTTCATACCGGAGGGAGAACTATAAATTGTGAGCAGTAGATTTGTACAGAAATAAATGAAGTTCTTTTCAATTAATTTGCACATTCATTTTATTAATCACCAGCATTATCTTATAAAAATAAAATCTCTGGGAAATCAATAATAACACAGCTGACTTATTATTGGAAAAACTTCAAAATTGTGATTCTTGTTTTTTTTTTAAATAACATGCTGTATGAAATCCATCATTAACTCCCGATACTGATTAATTGATTTACTGTTCAACTGAGTTGAACAATTATTTGGGAGAAAGTGAGGACTGCAGATGCTGGAGATCAGAGCTGAAAATGTGTTGCTGGAAAAGCGCAGCAGGTCAGGCTGCATCCAAGGAGCAGGAGAATCGACGTTTCAGGCATGAGCCCCCCCTTCGGGCTCATGCCCGAAACGTCGCTTCTCCTGTTCCTTGGATGCTGCCTGACCTGCTGCGCTTTTCCAGCAACACATTTTCAGCTCTGAACAATTATTTGGTCAGGAAACAAAACATATATCCACCTGCTGTCCTCAACCCATTTGTCAAGTTCTCATTTTGAAACTCTAAGCAGAGGATTAACTGTGGTTCTTCTCAATGACTAAGATTTGGAGGTTAGGAGTGCATTGATCATGACAGACAATTCTCTCCACTTTCAATGAAGTGTGATACTGTAAATCTTTTAATTTTTTTAAATGAAATGTTGGCCTCACTGACAAATCTATAACTCTTGTTGAACTGAATGATTTGCTAGACCATGTCAGAGGGCAGTTAAAAATCAGCCACATTGCTGTGAGTCTACTGACATATCTAGGCCAGACCTGACCTCCTTCATTAAAGGGCATTATTGAACCAGACAAGATTTTCAGGCAATTAGTGATCATTCCAACGTCACAATTACTGAGATGACCTTTCAATTCCAAATGTATTTATTCATTTAATTTAAACTTCACCAGATTCCGAGGTGGTATTTTCACCCATGTCCCCAAAACATTAGCCATAACCTCTGGATTACTAGACCACTGTGCTGTCATCTCTCTAAAGTGGTTATCCCCTTTTCTCTCAATCTGTGAGTGTCTTATCACTGGCATTAAAGGGATTGGTGGCAAATGTCAATTAGAAAGCCTGCTGCTAATATTGCTGTACAGTCCAGTAGTAGATGAACAAATAAAAAAAATCTCATTCATTTTGCTTTCTCTAACCAAAACGGTGATTCACCGAAGCATGTCACATAGGCAAGCAGTCAGAATTCCACATGTGAGAAGTTCTGATCTCAGTCAGTTTGGCAAGGACAAGCAGCAAGCCTGTGGTCTGTGAACTTATGCATTGGTCCAATTTTATAATGTCCATCACATTCAGTAAATAATCTTTGCAAATGATGAAAGTACTACCTTGAAGACATTTGGTGTTCAAAAGGCTTAAGCAAGTTTCTGCTGGTAAGAACATGTGCTTCATTGCAACTTCTTAGAAAGGAATATTGTCCAAATTTGCCCAGAGCACTGCCAACCCTGCTGTTGTTGCTGCCATTAGGAGGAAGGCCACACATCGACAGCACCTCCTCTAGAAGAGACAAAAACATCCAGGCAATAAATTACTGGATACAGTGACACAAAAATATACTTGGATATCTCTGCCTATGCTAACTTTGGACCATGATTCCATCTTAGAAATGTTCACTAACAACATCGTTGAAGTTTTAGGTGTCATGAATTCTAAGCAATTATTCATATTTTTCATTAATACAATTAACTAGCTTTTGTTTGCTATGTCCTAAAACTGTACATATGATGAAAATTCATGCATGTTCTCCCATTCTAATGACTTAGCTACATTCTAGATATTCTTCATGTTGATTGTTAAAATATAAGTTACATTGGACAGTGAAGAAGGGTTTCTAAGATTACAAAGAGATCTTGATCAATTGGGTCAATCGGTGAGGAGTGGCAAATGGAGTTTAATTTGGATAAACACGAGATATTTCGCTTTGGTAGTACAAACGAGGACAGGACTTACACAATTAATTGTAGGGCCCTAGGTAGTGTTGTAGAGCAGAGAGACCTAGGGGTTCAGGTACATCATTCTTTGGAATTTGCATCACAGGTAGATGGGCTGGTTAAGAAGGCATTTAGCATGCTTGCCTTCATTGCTCAGACGTTTGAGTAAAGGAGGTGGGACGTCATGTGGAGGTTGTACAGAACATTGATGAGGCCTCTTCTGGAGTACTGTATGCAGGTCTAGTCACCCTGTTATAGGAAAGAAAATATTAAACTTGAGAGGGGTCAGAAAAGATTTACCAGAATGTTGCCAGGAATGGAGGGTTTGAGATATAAAAATTGACTTGAAAGGCTTGGATGCTTTTTACGGGAGAGTAGGAGGTTGAGGGGTGGCCTTTTTGAGGTTTATAAAATCACGAGGGGCGTAGATAAGGTGAATGGTAAGGATATTTTCCCTAGGGTTTGGGAGTTCAAAACTAGGGGTCATATGTTTAAGTTGAGAAAGATTTTGAAAAGGACATAGGCAACTTTTTTTTTAGAATTGCTAGAGGAAGTGATGCATGCAGGTACAGTTACAACCTTTAAGAGTCATTTGGATAAGTTCATGAGCAGGAATGGTTTGAAGGGATATGAGCCAAGCTCAGGCAGGTGGGACTATTTAGTTTGGGAACATGGTCAGTGTGCATTGGTTGGATCGAAAGGTCTGTTTCTATGCTGTATGACTCTATGATTCTATGACTCTATGACTGTATAACAAATTGTCAGCTTAGTTGTGACATCTGCATGTTGTTTGGGTCCATATAATCCCTAGCTGTATTCTATATTTTGAATATTAGGTAAATGGTAGAATCACTATTCAAATGAAGGACACTTTCCACAATGCTATGTTCTCTATTGAGATTAATCAATCACAAAGCAGAACAAAATCATTAAACTAAGGTGTTTTCATGCAACATATTATACTATTCTATATCTGTGCTTTAATATTAGGAATTAAGGAAGAATTCTAAAAATGTTTATTGTAGTAATATTTAATGCATTGACCTTTCACAGTTGAAACTAATAAAGTTCAATCTTGCCCCACTCAAAACCCAGGATTAAAATTGGGCCGTCATTTCTGTCAAATCTACAGCTTCCTACGGTGGTTCTTCAGCTCTTGTCAATTCATAAGGTCATGTTATAATGTAAGTTACTATTATGAAATTATAATATTTGATGCAGCACCCCGCTTGTGGTTAGCTATTATATTATGTTAGTTTTCCAGTCTCCATTATCTTCTGCACTTTCTCAGATTCTCTTTCACCAGCCTGCTGCACAGTATATGTTCTAGGGTTTTTCTTCCCTCACATTTTGTAGATCATAAATACTGTTTCTTATTTTTCTCTTTCTTAACACCATTATAATTTTTGTTCATGAATGTGGTTCTTTCTTTTCCATGTGATAAAGAGCTGTTTTCCTCTGAGTGAGCTGAACATGCCAAAGTTAAACTCACCTGTCTTCCTTTCCCATTCCCTAAATTAAAAGTGTCTTTCGCTGAACAAACAATGAAAGGTTTGTTAACATACTGAATCTGTGTTATTTCATCTCACCCTATTCCTGGGCTATTGAAGTACTAGTTGATAACTGTGAAGCTCATAGGAAGTTCTATGTTAAATGATACTGTATTTATTTTTATAATTTTTGCAATGAAATATTGCAAAGTCTTTCACCCAATCAAGTCCAATGTAAACAAATATTTCACCATTAAATTACAAATATTAATTAATTAAATATAATAACTTACATTATTAAAATGCCTGGTAGCAAACAATGGACTAGCAAAAAGGAGTACCAAAGTGGATTGTTGGAATTGTAAAATGAGCTGCTGACTTGCTATCCTCAATTTTGTTTGATTATTTACTCTATCTACCTTGTGAATTGGGTCCAATAACCCATTCACACTTACGTTATTTAACCCAACACTGCATGACAACTTCTTATCATATTGTGTAATTTATGCAAAAATATAGCAGCAAGTATGGCACTCTAAATACCAGAGATGATAATCCCATCTGTAATATTTTATGCTTTATTGTTTATTTCAAGAAGTATTCAAACAGGTTTCTAAAATAATGTAAATATGGAATCAGTTTAATTATATTGAATTTATTCCAATGATGACACGCAATAATTTTTGACTTTGGAGACAGGAAAGAAATTAACATTATAATCATGTCTTCAACATCATGATCATTGGTACATCTCTTAGTTTAATTTATAATGTAAAAAAAATTTAGCTTTGTTCTTGCCTTGATGCATATTGCATTAAATAGGCTATGATTAAGAATGGTTTCATACTGATACTAGCCATTGATTGTATTTGTACAAACATTTGTGTCATCTGCTTGTTTCCTCTAATTTGCTACAAAATTTGTCATAGAGACTGCAAATGTTTGGTTTATAAAAAAGTAGCTTGTTTGCTCTTTTTTGTCATTACTAGCTTTCTGTTCAAATATCTAACAACAGTTCCTTTTTTAAGGAAAAAAGTGACGTTGCAGGGTCTGAAAAGATAGGTATCAGCACAATTAGTTTTAGATCACTCTAGCAAAGAGCTGCTGTTGACCCAATACACCTAAGGGCTTCTTTTGTGGTGTAAATATAAGAGCTATATAAGCCAAAATGGAACAGAATGAATAGCTGAAATAGCTTCGTTGCGGTAGATGAAATGGGAGGAGGCTTCTGTAGAGCAAAGACACCAGCAAACTAGTTGGGCTGAATGGCCTGTTTCCACACAATATACTCAACTTAATGTCTTTGGTTCTTTGTCTTTAAGATATGTTGTCAAATTAATTCAAAAGAGAACTACCAAATATCTACAACATTTTGATGGGTTAACATCAGATTAAAAGGTTATTGATGATAATTACAAAAAAGTCAAAATACATTATTTGAAACCAAATGTTGTTTTGTGAATTCATGTAAAGGAAGCATCTGTATTTTATTTCAGGTCTTAAAACAAAACCTGGTGATTTATTGCCTGCTAACTGTTAAACTCTGGTTTTAGTGGCCATTTCTCACCTTGCATTGTGACTGCAGATGATTTCAGAACCTCACCTGGGTAGGTTTCTTCTGAAAACTTTTTGACTTGGTCTGAGGATGCTGCATGTTTTTTAAAAAGGCACGATGCTCATTTTGCATAATTGTGAGTTTAGAATGGAGTTCAATGCACTACAGGATTGATGAGAAAGAATAGATTATACAAACGAGGAAAATAAAATGGCTCAGAAACAGAATCAGGAGACAACAATCCTTATCAATGTTCCTCAATGTGAAATAAATCTCCATAAGTCAAATAGAGAGTTCCACTTCCCATAATGAGTATTGTTAAGACTTGGTACTATTTTAACCTACATACAGGGATTGTATGCATTGCTCATCCATTGTACATCTTCTGTGATGTGGCCGTAATGACAATGGAATCACCAGAGCATTATTACCAGTCAGGATGGACCCTCCTCAGCTGAAAACTGAAAATGCCTTTTTCCTCACTTAGATTTCAGTAGAATGCCAACCTAGAATAGGCAAAACTATGCCTGTGTACAAATATGATTTATTTATTTATTCTGGAATTCTCTTAGTTTTTCCAATAACAACTCATGAAATTGAACTGAAATCTCTGTAAATGACTGACCATATCATTTCATGCCATCATAGAGGAACATTAAACCAACAACCATGGAATGTGCACTTCAGTTTCTGACAGGATATTTACACAGGGGACGAAATCATGGAGGCAGTCCTGATTCAGCAGGTGGCAGCACTCTGGGGCAGCAGCAGGCAATTACAAGTTGCTGTCCATCAAGGACGCAACATACAGCCCCCAGAACTGCAGACCCAATCTGAGGGGTAGCAGCTCAGCAGTCTTGCAGTGTTACTGCTAACAGTGACTGATGCTAACATCTTCAGGATGACAGCAACCTGGAAGTGCTGGTAGATTTTGAGGAGGAAGCCAGACAGGCAGAAGGGCTTGGCAATTGGAGCTGGGCAGTAGTAGTGGTTGTACTATTGCTGCCAAGGCAATCATTGTCACCAGGAGCCCTTTGTGAGCCATGTAGTGTCCATTATAGAGGCCCTGTCCTAGAAACCATTGGGAAGCTGCCCAGGTTTTCCTTGTGTCCTAACACACGGTGGCAAAATGACTGCAAGGGTTGAATTTGATAAGTTATTCATTCAGGGATATGGACTTCACTGGTTGGGTCAGCATTGATTACCCATTTCTAATTGATCTTGAGAAGATGGTGGTGAGCCATCTTCATGAGCTGTTGCATTCCATTTGGTGTAGGTGTACACACGCAGTGCTGTTAGGGAAGAAGTTCCAGGCCACTGTTTGGACTGTTGAGTGACTCAGTTGGCTGGGTAATGAGTGGACTCAGGCTCCTACAACTGACAATATGCCTCTGTGATGGTTAGACATCAGGCTTCCCTCCTGACTCCTTCCCTATCATACTTCCAACACTCCCACCTCCAAGCCTAAATCTAAAGGGGTGTAAAAGTTTAACCCAGTTATTTCATAATCAGTCAACCTAACTTTCTGAACCCTATGGTGTGAAATATGACTTTTATTTCAGTATTAGGTAGGTATTTAATATTCATGAATGTTAATCTAAAACCATAACACCCACTGCAATCTAACTGTGCTATTAGTATTTCAGAAAATGTAACTTGTTTCCAGCTGTAAGTATGAATAAACTAAAATATTTCAGTCAAGTATTCCAGTATTAACCTTTGAAAAAAGGGAACCTCAGCATTAAAGCCTTTTAAAAACAAACTCTATCAAAGAATAGTTATAAATCAACATTAAACTTTATATAGGTTTTGGTTTCTATTCTTACACAAATGAGGCTGTACATAATATGTTGCATATAATTTTCAAAGTGGGGTTGCTTGAGTAGATAACCAGTTTCTCACCTCTTCCTCTTTGGCATGAAGTAGGGCTGACTGCTTTTCCAATTGGTTGCTCAGTTTGTTGACCTCCAGTTGAAGTGCCTGATGCTGGTGTTCGCTCCTGGCACTAAGCAAGTCTAGAATAAATCAAAGGAGAAAGTGAGGTCTGCAGATGCTGGAGATCAGAGCTGAAAATGTGTTGCTGGAAAAGCGCAGCAGGTCAGGCAGCATCCAGGAAACAGGAGAATCGACGTTTCTTCGATTCCTGAAGAAGGGCTTATGCCCGAAACGTCGATTCTCCTGTTCCCTAGATGCTGCCTGACCTGCTGCGCTTTTCCAGCAACACATTTTCAGCTAGAATAAATCAAAACCAAGCTAGACTTTGATCATTAAATGCTGAATTAATCTGGAGTGACTGTGATCTCTTTACTAACCATTCTGTTGCATCACTTTCTCATGTTCTGTAGCCTGGATGGTTTTCTTCTGCAACAGCTCTGCAATTTGAAAAGTATTGAATAGAATTACTTTCAGGTGCACAGTTATTGCCTCACATCAGTTGAATTTCATGTCTATTCAAAATCAGATGTAGGGGATGTTATGGAGCTGGATGATATGACAAAGCTTGGGCTGAGATGCACACTGTTAGAGACACAAAACTGCAGATGCTGGGATCCAAAGTAGACAGGCAGGAGGCTGGAAGAACACAGCAAGCCAGACAGCATCAGGAGGTGGAGAAGTTAACATTTCAGATATAACCCTTCTTCAGGACTGAGGGTGGATGTCAGGGGAGCTGCAGATAAAGGTTGGTGGGGTCAGGGTGGTGAGGTAAGGATAGATGAAGACAGGTAGAGGACATAACCTGGTTGGTCAATAGGAGAAATTAGTCCGGTTGGCGGCATGGAGGAGTGGAAGGGAGGGGAGGGGCTCGGAAGGGAGTCAGGGGATGGGGGACCGAGGTTTACCTGCCTCTCTTCCTAGTTTACTGCATCAGGTGCTCCCAACGTGGTCTTCTCTACGTCGGGTAGACCAAACATAAACTTTGGGAATGGTTCACCGAACATCTCAGCCTGGCCCACAGGGGCCAACCGGACCTCCCAGTCACCGCCCATTTTAATTGTTCTTCCCAATCCCTTTCCAACCTGACCATCCTTGGCCTCCTCTATTGCCACAATGAACCAAACTGCAAATTGGAGGTGCACACTGTGGCAGAAAATTTAAAATGCTGTTCCCCAAGACTCCAGAAGGCATTACTCAGTGGCAGAAAATCCAGTTCTAGGAAACTTTTGTTAATTCCCAGTGGCTTTGGATCTCTCCGGCAACCACCCTCTCTCCCCCTCCTACCAGTTTAGCAATAACCTTGATCATTCTTTTAGGCTCATGGCAATATCCTCCTGCTGCCAAACTTTCACATTTCTAGCATGTTCTACTGAGTTAAGGTAAGAATCTGACAAAATCCTTGAAGTTAAAACCTTGGAGTTAAATCTACTGGAGCTTACATCATGGAAGTCGAGAAAAAGCTCCTATGTTCCTCAGTCATCATCTGGATAATTAAAGGCAGGATATAAAACCTGAGCTTATAGCTGTTGAATTTTGGTAATTTCTTGATTGACCCATCTGATTTTACAGTTGGAACTTTCTTCTGAGGTGAGTGCGACATTGAAAAAATTCTCTGATTCATAATTTAATACAAAATAAACTCTCTTTAATTTACACATGGAAAAAGATGTTGTGATAATTATTACTTTTCATAGAACACTATCTCAGCTGATAATAGATTCAATCAATAACATTCAACCTTGGAATTGTTCTCAAAGAGTTGAACTATGTTGGCCATTTGGTTAATTGATATAATGAAATAATTTAGCTGGGATGCAAGTAATGCAAAGCACAGCAGAACAGGCTGCATCTCATTCACATCCAATTAATTCATTGAATAAATCATGTCACACAACTCAACCAAAACAGGAAACTATATTGTCTTTGCAGATGAATACTACTGCATAAAATGGGCTATGGTTTCCAATTCACGTGATGTAGGTACAAATTTTCTTTGGAATATAAATCTATAATGACATCAACAAGCAATAATTCACTAGGATGTCAAACTTGAAACCTCTACCAAATAGAAGGACAAGTTCAGCAAATGCAGGAGAACACTATCACCACCTAAATATTCTCTCCAATTCACCAACTTACTTGACCTGAACCTATATCATCAATTCTTCACTGTGGCTGTATCAAATCCTGGAACTCACTTCCAAGTAGCATGTGCGTGCACTGAAACCAGACTGACCACAGTGAATATTTGAACAAGGATGAAGAATAGACCAGTCAGCCCTTCAAGCCCGCTCTGCCATAGTTCCATCTGATCAGAGGAAATTAACAATACAAAATTAAAGCTGGTCTTGCCGGCAGCATTCACATCCCATGAAAAATGAATTTAAAATGTCAAATGCTTACCCTGTAGGCTAGTGATTGTAGATGCCATAATCTGTTTCTGCTCTTCTGCATTTTGTAAATTTGCTGGAAAAGGAAGCAAACTACATTTAGTCCCCGACTTACACAATAGCTGCATGTGGCAGAGGTTTCAAACCTTTCCAAAATCACTGTACTAACACAGGAAGCCCAACTAGAAAGGAACAACATTTATCATTGAACACCAAAATAGAGCCTCTACTCATGGCGTACATAGGCTATGGCCCAGGACAGACAGTTCTGCAGAGTCATTGCTAAGTCTGCTTTATAAAGGACTCAGATAATGAATTCCACTTGAGCATGTCACTGCCTGTTACTAAGGAAATGCATATTTAATAGGTTCCACTGAGAGATTAAGTATTGATTTCCTCTGAGGCTTGAAAAGGTTATCGTATCCCTCCCCCTCCAAGTCTGTGGGCTCCTACTCACTCCTGTGATGTTTTGCTTATGGCCCTATTCCTGTTGCTTTCCAGATTTGGTCAAGGTGCGTATAAAAAGTAGGCAAATATCTCTTCCATGAAAACCATTGAACAGTCACTGCTCATCCTTGGTGACGAGTCTGGCAAAACAATTACCTCTGTACAGAGTTCCCACATGACATGGTTGACATATTTATATCTTCTCCCCAGTTTTGACTATGTACAATACAGGTCCCTTTTTTTAAGGATAACCCTCGTGATCTTTGGAAGGTTGTCACTGCAGTTCCTTACGTGGACTCTCATCCTAATAAGTTTTGAGATCCAGAACAAACTTAAACTGTTCAGAAAAGATTTACAAGGATGTTGCCAGTGATAGAGGGGTTGAGCTGTAGGGAGAGGCTGAATAGGCCAAAAATATGCAGGTTAGGTGAGTTGGCCATGTTAAATTACTCTTGGTGTTCAAGGATGTGTAGGTTAGGTGCATTGGTCAGGGGTAAAGACAGGATAGTAGGATAGGGGCATGGGTTACTCTTAGGAGGGTCAGTGTGGACTTGTTGGGCCTGTTTCCACACTGTAGGGATTCTATGGAATAAGTCAAGATTAGAGTAGTGCTGGAAAAGCACAGCAGGTCAGGCAGCATCCGAAGAGCAGGAAAATTGATATTTCGGGCAAAAGCCCTTCATCACAAGGGCTTTTGCCCAAAACATTGATTTTCCTGCTCCTCGGATGCTGCCTGACCTGCTGTGCTTTTCCAGCACTACTCTAAACTCCAGCATCTGCAGTATCCACTTTCGTCCATTCTATGGAATAAGGCTGGGGCTGTTTTCTCTGGATTGTCGGAGGCTGAGGGGTGACCTTATAGAGGTTTATAAAATCACGAGGGGCATGGATATGGTAAATAGACAAGGTCTTTTTCCTGGGATGGGGGAGTCCAGAACCAACAGGTATAGGTTTAGGATGAGAGGGGAAAGATTTAAAAGAGACCTAAGGGGCAATTTCTTCATGCAGCGGGTCGTGTGTGCATGAAATGAGTTGCCAAAGGAAGTTGTGGAGGCTAGTACAAATTGCAACATTTATAAGGCATCTGGTTGGGTATTTATTTTTAATAATTGCATTTTCAAAAATTTCTCTTAAGTTATTTTGAATGATAAAGATTGGAGCTGCATTAGCCTTTAACATGAGACTGAAGTGTGCCTCTGTCTACTATTCAATCAGTAATGTCTACTTTAGTGGTTAGAATCTGTTGGCTTGCTTTGTAGAGCTTTGGGTAAAATCTTTCAGACCCAGAGGTGGTCTGTCTGGAAGCAGGAAGTGAACCTAATTAGTTGGAATTTTGGTGGACCCACCACTTTCTCTCCCTTGCCTGAACTGAGCTTTGCCTTCCTGTCTCACCACCAATTGTGGCTTTAGGCAGTCAATTAATCTTGCTACCAAGATTCAAATTCTTTCTTTCTGCATCGACTTTGACTGAGACAATCCTTAGATGTTCAAGAATTCCGAAACTAAATAATTCGGTCTAAATTCAAGGAACTTAAATTACGTTAACTTAAAAAGTTAATACATCACAATGAATCAGGCTAAGTAGATTATCATTACTTTTCCACAAATATTTTCAGTGCTATAAAACAAATGTACCTATTAAAGTCAGTGATTTCAATTTGATTATAAGTTACTTTATCAGTTAAAAACACCCTGTTATATTAATGCTGACTTTTTGATTGTAAACCACGTAAAATGTTATACTGTTAAATATACTCCCCTCCCTCCTTGCCCAGGTAGGAACAATACCTTTGCTTCTTAGAAGCTGTTCTTGCTGGACTTCATTTTCTTCTCTTAGTGCATCAATTTTATCCAAGAGTTTCTGTGTCTCGCTTTGTACATTGTGCAACTTTGTTTGTAAATTCCTGAGCAACACATCATCACTTTCCACTCTCTGAAAAGAGAAAAAGCACAAGGGTGACCGAAGAAGTGCGAACCAATGAGTCACACACGAGGAAAGGTGGGGCAATACTTTTCTTCATATGAAATAATTTGTCAAAATAAACTATTGGGTATGTCCTTCAGTGACTTCAATTTGCAGTTACTTCTGTTTTGCTAAGGCAGCTTTTTGCATTCTTACACAAGAAAACAAGCCAATCTGTTCTCAAAACTTTCAACAAACCAATGTACTTGCAACATTCTCTACAACTGGCCAGTACTTGGGACATATCATCAACATCCTGGTTGTGACCATTGATCAGAAATCGAATAGTACCAGCTAAATACTTAACATGGTTGCAAGAGCAGGTCAGAGGCTAGAAATCCTGCAATATGTAACTCACCTTCTAAATCCATAAGCCTAAACATTATCTACAAGTCTGGAGTGTGATGGAAACTCCTATTTGCCTGGATGAATGCAGTTCCAACAACACTCAAGAAGCCTGACATCATGCAGCCTGCTTAATTGGCACCATATCCACAAGCAGTCACTCTCTCCACCACTGATGAGCAGCAATGGTAGTGTGTACCATCTGTAGGTTACACTAGAGAAACTCACTAAAGCTCTTCAGAAAGCATCTTCCAGACCCAGTATACTCCCCCTTGATCAACTGAAAAATGCTGACTTTAAAACCAAATAATAGATGAGATTCCTTTTCTGTAACCTCTAAATCATGAAATACCACCTCAAAACTAATGATGTATAGATCACTAACTCTGTATTTATAAATTACTCCTTAAGCAGCTAACATTTAGGATACTTTTTCTGCAATATGCAAATTTTTATGTTACTCCTTCTGTAACCAGCCAGTAGGTATGAACAGTTTCTTCAGGGACAGCATTGACTTTACTTGTTCCATTCTCTGTTCCTTTAGTTGAGAATAGGAACTGATAATGAAAACACTCTGATTTTCCACTCCATTGTTAACTTAACAGCCTAGTGTGCTTGGTAATATGATACTGAACTGTTCAGTAAAGAAAAAGGCAGTCAAATTGTTGCACATTCATCAAGAAAAGCAGTGAAAATGTTTCCAAATGTGCGAGGATGTATCTGAAACACAATGATAATGAATTTATTTCTCTTATTTCACGGGTCACCAACTATCATTAGTCAATCTGCAGTAGGAGAGTTCACGTACATCCTGAGGAGTTTTAGTGAATGACAGGAACTGAATGTCTACCTAATCATATAAGTCCCAGACTCCTCAGTATCTAAACCTGAAAGGGTTCAGAAAAGATTTACAAGGATGTTGCCAGGGTTGGAGAATTTGGGCTATAGGGAGAGACTGAACAGGCTGGGGCCGTTTTCCCTGGAGCGTCAGAGGCTGAGGGGTGACCTTATAGAGGTTTACAAAATTATGAGGGGCATGGATAGGGTAAATAGGCAACGTCTTTTCCCTGGGGTCGGGGAGTCCAGAACTAGAAGGTATAGGTTTAAGGTGAGAGGGGAAAGATATAAAAGAGACCTAAGGGGCAACTTTTTTGTGCAGAGGCTGGTACATGTATGGAATGAGCTGTCAGAGGAAGTGGTGGAGGCTGGTATAATTACAAGAGGCATTTGGATGGGTATATGAATAGGAAGGGTTTGGAGGGATATGGGTCGGTTGCTGGCAAGTGGGACTAGATTAGGTTGGGATTTCTGGTTGGCATGGACGGATTGGACCGAAGGGTCTGTTTCCGTGCTGTACATCTCTATGACTCTATGACCTGGAGAGAGCAAGTGGAATTCTACTGCAATCTGAGATTTTTTTGTAAACTCATTATGAGATCTAGTGTGCTTGATGTACTTAACGTGCTTCAAAGATGAGCACTGTGATTTCACCAGCTGAGGCGAATTGTGGTAATACTGGCCTCCCTCAACCTCACTATGAATTGTATACTTTTACTGGAAGGTATTACCAATAATTGTCAATGTCTCCTGGGAAACAAACCTGCTGTGGATTTGCGGCAACTGAATATAGAAACTAGCCACTTTATAAATCAATGGTATACTATGTGCATAACTTTTGAGTTTTGTTCTGTTGGAAAATGTAAGTTAACACTCGAAGTATACTTAACCTATTTACTTTAAAAAGTAATGAGACAAATGCATTTTGACTCTAAATTACCTGTAGTTTTGTCTGAAGTATGTGCAATTGATCTGTGGTTTCTGAGTGTCTGGTTGTCAGTTCAGCACAATCTGCCCTTGCTCTATTATAGGACTCCTTCCAATGAGAACACTCCTTCTCTGCTACACTCAGTGATCTCTGAAAACACATAAAGCAATATTTAATATCTTCACAAAACAATTATTTTGAAAATGATGTGATTTGCTAAATATTGATAAGTTCTGCCTGTCTTCTCTACAGGTTGAACTTGTTTCTCTCTCCTCTGGCACTTTGCTGAATTGAAGATGTAGGAAGTGTAATCAAACATTTTAATTTGTATAAATGTAAACCTTCAGGTTTTTAATGAGAATGTTACTTTAATTAAAACAATTGAAATTAAAAAAACAAAAAAGTAATTGAACTAAGCATGCACATGAACTAACTTATTCAACACTCATGAACAGGATATCCTTTGAAAAATAAACTACTTCAGACCACAAATCCAATCTTAAACAGTGTTACGACCTGTTGAGGCTGGTTTAGAAATATAAGTTTTTGTTGCTTCGCACTCTTAAAAATCAATCTATCTCCTTGAATTGTTATTTGCTTCACGCTATTTATTCTTAATTCTTATGTCAATCATTTCCACAGCCTTGGCAGCTGGAACTGAGTTCTCAGTCACTCCAGACTTTAACTTTGTGTCTCTTACCTGTACGTTGACCAGTGTTTGTTCAGCAGCTGTTTTCTCTTTGATTGCTTTCTGGAGTGATTCCTTAGCAACGAGCTCATACTTGAGTTTTTGCTGCTGCATTTCAGCCATGCTTTCCTCCAAACTGTCTCGCGAGTAGTTCTACAGTAAACAATAAATACTACTATTTCCCAGCTGTTCACATAATAGAATCTGGTCAATATTAATGACCAGATAACTTCAGTAGTTTATTGCTAGAAATGTAAATCTACACATTTATTTGTCGCTCTCAGCACTTGAGAATTCAGTTCCCTTTGATCACAAAGAAAAATGAGATATCTGTATGGATTAAAGAGCTACTCATTTATTTCCCTGCACCTTTGGAACTCAAATATTTAATAACATTTCACATAAAATGTTTTTTTTGGATAATTATTGAAACTTATGTCTGATTAAAACACATATAAGTTGTTATAAGCTGCAATGGACTAAATACCCTCGAGTAAAATTTCATTAAGATTTCTGGCACTAAATGACAAGTTATAATAAAGAATGAATTAAAAAAAGATTTAAAAATCACAGGGGTGAAATTTAAACTGAAACAAATTTCAGATGAACAAAGACTGAGGCAAATTTAAAATTAATTGAATAGTGGAAATTTCAGTCCAGGACCATTTAACTTCCTGGATACATTTAAATGCAATTTGAAATGGGTGAGAAGAAGACGCAAAGTAATAATAACCGAGAAAAACTCAGCTCTTCAGAAGGAGGCAGGGTGAGGGTTGGATCTCACATGAAAGGAAGGTGGGAAAAGACCAGAATTGCTGCAATGTTTGTTATGGGGCCTGGAAATGTACCTTTGCCCATTCCTCGTCTTTCAAAGCCTTGGCTTTCATTTACCTGGGGTAGGGTCATGTCATAAATCCTACTAAACGAGTTCTTGTTTGAACCCAAAGGGTAGCATCAATGCTTTCTCCACTCAAACCCAAGTTAAAATGCCATTTAGCCCCTATTGATACCATGTAAACCTGACTGCCCATTCATCCACAAGAATCTGAGTGAGTTCAGTGGAGGTTGCATCAACCTGAATTAAAATGAGCAACATTTGAATTGGAACAAATCGAGTGGGAAAGGGAACACTATTTTAACTGCTTGCTGGCATGATATATGGTTTGTGATTTTTAAAAGAATATATGAATATCATTTATTTTAAAGTTTAGATTGTGAACTAGTAGCATGTGGGTTTTGGTGTGTGTATATGAAGGAATTCAATAATTACGTCATTAGGCTTTCTAGAGTCATTACTTAAAAGAAAACAGTATGGAAAATAGTTCCTGGAGTGTTATTGAGAATTTGTTAGTATTTGGAGAGTTTTTACTGGCAAACAGAGTAAATATTGAAAAACATTAGATTATTTTCAGTGGGAAGGATCCATTTTTCCTTGCTTAGGAGAAACACCTATAGATTAGAAAGTCTTTTGGTGTCAATTCACAGAAATTATATGTAAACAATAGTTTCTCCTGAAGAAACAGTTTGGAATTATTAGAAATAGGTTACCTCAATATAAGAAGTTTAATTGAAAGGATCGAGATCAGAAGTATTTGTTTAGAACCCTGAAGCGATTATCAAAAGCTGAGAAATTCTAAGCTCGTTTGTGTGAACACTTAAGGAAGAGGCCAATACATTCACAAGACTTGGAATTAAAAGAAACAGTTAAGTTAAATCCTTTAGTCACAATAGAAAAATGAATTCTCTCTAGTGATTAAGTACCATTGGGTGCAGTTGGGATAGACAGAATATTATATTTTGCTGTATGTTTTGAAATCTTTCAAATTTGTAACTAATTTTTAAAAATCATTTTTTGCATAATAAACTACTGATTTATTAATAAAACCAAATCTGCAGCATGCATGTTTGTGTTTCAGTGAAAGACCACCTTGTAAAATAAACAAAAAAAGAAATTTGATCTATCAAGGCAGATTTCAGTCTGTTTTCTGACTCATCCAGTATTAATGTTGGCTGGGAAAATAACATTGGCTCTGTTCCCACCAAGCAGGGAGCAGGAAAGCTCGCACTATGGTGTTATAGACAATAGACAATAGGTGCAAGAGTAGGCCATTTTGCCCTTCGAGCCAGCACCACCATTCAATATGATCATGGTTGATCATCCTTAATCATCCTTAAAATATTTCATAATTTAGGCTCTCAAGCCATTTCATGATTTTGAAAACCTTCATTACGTCTCTCCAATCTTATGTATTTCAGTGCAAATATAGTCATGGTGTTTTAAACCTTTAGTAGCTGTTTCCTTCTGTCAATGCAGTGAATTTGGCCTAATTCATCTCTTATACATGTCCAACATTATCCAACATTTTTCCTTCTATATATATATAAAACACAATGAATTCTCTCTAGTGATTAAGTACCATTGGGTGCAGTTGGGATAGACAGAATATTATATTTTGCTGTATGTTTTGAAATCTTTCAAATTTGTAACTAATTTTTAAAAATCATTTTTTGCATAATAAACTACTGATTTATTAATAAAACCAAATCTGCAGCATGCATGTTTGTGTTTCAGTGAAAGACCACCTTGTAAAATAAACAAAAAAAGAAATTTGATCTATCAAGGCAGATTTCAGTCTGTTTTCTGACTCATCCAGTATTAATGTTGGCTGGGAAAATAACATTGGCTCTGTTCCCACCAAGCAGGGAGCAGGAAAGCTCGCACTATGGTGTTATAGACAATAGACAATAGACAATAGGTGCAAGAGTAGGCCATTTTGCCCTTCGAGCCAGCACCACCATTCAATATGATCATGGTTGATCATCCTTAATCATCCTTAAAATATTTCATAATTTAGGCTCTCAAGCCATTTCATGATTTTGAAAACCTTCATTACGTCTCTCCAATCTTATGTATTTCAGTGCAAATATAGTCATGGTGTTTTAAACCTTTAGTAGCTGTTTCCTTCTGTCAATGCAGTGAATTTGGCCTAATTCATCTCTTATACATGTCCAACATTATCCAACATTTTTCCTTCTATATATATATAAAACACATTTCTTAACTCAAAGATTTGCAGGAATTAGCTCAGTTAAGAATTTATTTCTTTAAATATACTTTTTTTTCTGTTACCTGCGTCCAGGTGTGCAACTGATTTTCAAGTGACTGCAATTTGCAACGCATTGAGTCATCATCCAGTTGCACCTAAAAAGGCAGAAATAAAATTGAATCCATAGTCAACAACAAAAAAGAGTCTAAATCTTGCTGGGCTACAACAAGTTAATCCTTAGGAAATTCACCTCATCTTTAGGCAGGTCATGTTTCCTTATGTCATTAACATTTCAATATCATTTTAACTCCTGCATTTGTGAAGCTGACATGAAGCCAACTCAAATATAGCAAAAGCTTCAAAGAGGTCAAGTTAAATTTGAGTGAACAACTTTCAATCCTTCTGTTCCTCCTGTTGCTCACTACTCTCCCATCCCTATTCCTAACGCACCCTCAGGATGCCTTGGATCATTTTAAGTTATCAGAACTTGTATTTATTTCACCTTTCTTAAATCACCATATAGCTGCCTGGTTTCTCAGTTATGAAACAATGTGTGAGAGAATGTAAAATAAAAGTATGGGAATACAGGAAGATAGAATCTAAATTAGAAAGCACTAACTAGTCTGTGATTTTATATCTCCTTTATCATGACATGTCAACACACCATATTCCAAGACTGAATTGGAGCACTGAAAGAGTATCCACCAATATTGCAACAATATCAAACATTGCCAAAGAAAATAACATTGAGAGGATATTGAAGTTGAATAGATTTTTTATTTAACACAGGGTGAAATTGGATGTAGGTTTGCTTGCTGAGCTGGAAGGTTCATTTTCAGACATTTCATCACTAGACTAAGCAACATCTTGAGTGAACCTCTGGATGAAGCACTGGTAGTATAGCCTGCTTTCTATTTATATGCTTGAGTTTCCTTGGCTTGGTGATGTCATTTCCTGTGGTGTCATTTCCTACATTGGACAAACAGGTAGAAAACTAGGCACCAGGATAGATGAATATCAACTAGCCACAAAAAGACATGACCCCCACTCACTAGTATCTTTACATACGGATAAGGAAGGAAACCACTTCGACAGGGACAGTACATCCATCCTAGGACAAGCCAAACAGAGACACGCACGAGGATTCCTAGAAGAATGGAATTCCAACCGGAACTCTACCAACAAACACATTGACTTGAATCCCATTTACCACCCCTGAGAGAAAAAAACAGGAAATCACATCACCATAGGAAATAACATCGCCACAGGAAATGACATCACCAACCCAAGGAAACCCAAACATATAAACAGAAAGCCGGCTACACCACCAGTGCTTCATCCGGAACCTCACTGAAGATGTTACCTAGTATGGTGACAAAACATCTGAAAATGAACTTTCCAGCTCAGCAAGCAAACCTACATCCAGAACCTCAACCTGAGCTACACACCTTCTCAAAATTCACTAACAGGGTAAAATTCCAGAGTGGAGCCCTACTTGTAATGGGTAGCCTCCTTGGCTCTGAGGCCAAATCATAGAATCCCTACAGAGTAGATAGAGGCCACTCAGCCCATTAAGTCTACACTGACTCTCTGACGATCATATAACCAGAGTCAAGTTATTTTCTGATAAGAATCTGTTCGGGATTCAAATTCCATCCCAGCACTGGATGGTCAAGGAAGGTGTTGATTGTCAAACTGTAAATCCTTTCAACATTTCTATGAGAGACAATAAGTGTGAGAGTCTCCTGGTCAGGTATCCTTGACACAGAGTGGAATCCTTCATGATATAGCTCATGTTGTTTGTCTGCCTTACACAAACTCCACAAGAACACAAAGAATGAGAGCAGGAGTAGGCCACACAGCCTATCAAGGCTGCTTTTTAGCATAATCATACTGAATTTGAATTTCAACATCATTTTCTCTTCTGCTCCACATATTTCACACTTCCATGAGAGATCAAAATTCTGCTTATCCTAGTCTTGTGTATTTAATGATGAAATCCACAACTCTCTGGGATAGACACATCCAAAGATTCACAACCCTTTGAGTGAAATAAGTTCTCCTCATCTCAATGCTGAATGATTGACCAGATTGCTCCCCCCATGTTTTAAATTCCCTAACTAAAAGAGACAATTGCTCAGCCTTGACCCTGTCAAGCCACTTTACAATCTTTTATATTACAACAAGACAGTCTCCAATTCCTCTAAACTGCAGAGAATAGTGGCAACATCTCAACAAAGGATAAATGAAACATACTTTTGTTGTTACATAATTGTATCACAATTTGCTCTGTTCGTGTGATTGATATAAATAAATAAACAAAAGTACACTGGCTTTATGAATAAAAGTAGAGAATATTGCACATTAAAATACATCTAGCTCAAATGGAAATACTAAAATAATTAAAGAAATACTACTTTGTGCTAGGACCTGCATTAAAGTCAACATAGTATTTTCCTGTCAAATTGAATCCAGCCTTCTGTCTGGTGGAACCTCCATTCCAGGAAATTTGCTTAGCCACAAGTATATTATCTTAAAATGAAGTCTGTTCAAACAAAAATAAAATGCATATTGACATAACTTGCACAACATAGTCTGTTCAAGATATAATTGATGATGATCAGTTTGCATTCTACTTATAATTAAGTGAGCACAGGCACACACCATACTAATCTGGACATATATCACCAGTCTTTCATTGTCGCTGTATCAAAATTCTGTGAATGCCTACCATCTACGAGCACCATAATAACAAGGCCTCCAGCAGTTAACAAGGCCAATTATCACTTCTCAGAGAAACCAGGGATGGACAACAAATACCAGTTTTAAAGACTCTTGTGTAAACATCCAACAAAGTAGATTTTGATTTAAGTAAGCCATAGTAATCGAAAATAGATCATCCACTCTCTCCTTACCTTCCATGATTTCTCTGCTGCCTGCAAAACTGTTGCAAGAAGCTGTTGAAGAATAGTGAGCTTCTGTTTTAGCATTAGTTCACGATGCAGAGCTTCCTATAAAAGAAATATAGATTCAGTATTCATCAAACTTTAACAACTTGATTAACTCACATTTTTGTTTCTGCATTTAAACTCTAGTAACTCACTAAACCTACAAATGCTGGATTATGTAATACAAAACCAAATGTACCCACCTACTTTTTTTTAACTCATTCACAGGATGTGGGTATAGCTGGCTCGGCTGACATTAATTGCCCAGAGGGCAGTTAAGAATCAACCACATTGTTATGGGTCTGGAGACACATGTAGGCCAGACCAGGTAAGGATGACAGTTTCCTTCCCTAAAGGACATTGGTGACCCAGATGGATTTTTCTGACAATTGACAATGGATTCAGGATCATCGTTAGACTCCTTTTTTCTATTGAATGCATGGCAGGGTTTGAACCCGGATCCCCAGAAAATTACCTGGGTCTCTGGATTAATAGTCTATCAATAATGTCAAGAGGCCATTGCCTCCCCTTCTAGAATGCATGAGTTCACATTCTATGACCAGGCATCGGACCAAGGCCATGATGATGAAAGCACCAAGTCCTAACCACTTATTAGAACTGTATACTTTTATGAGATACTTTCTGTCTTCAGAAAATGTCTTGTGAGATATTACCTTTAGATATTCAGAGAGCTGCTGGATCTCCTGCAAGATTCAAATTACAGATAAAATCAATTTAATGAACAAAATTCAGTGCAAGTGAACAAGTGGTATTCAGCACATTAACCTCTTCTGTGTATGTTAATCTTAATCCCTCCCTTTAAATGCCTCATAAATGACCAGAGATTTTGGCTCTACTATGCTATTCTAACATACGGATATTCAGAGAGCTGCTGGATCTCCTGCAAGATTCAAATTACAGATAAAATCAATTTAATGAACAAAATTCAGTGCAAGTGAACAAGTGGTATTCAGCACATTAACCTATTCTGTGTATGTTAATCTTAATCCCTCCCTTTAAATGCCTCATAAATGACCAGAGATTTTGGCTCCACTATGCTATTCTAACATACGCTATCCAAAACATTAAATATTATGTGCCATTTGTGAGGTAGAAACAAAATACTCTGGATGTTGGAAATCTGAAATAAAAACATATGGTGCTGGAAATACTTGGTGGATCTGACAACAACTGGGAAAAACAAGATTTAACTGGAACGTTTTCAATTCTGATGAAGGGTTTTATACAACTCACACCATTATCATTTGCGACATATCTGTTGACATCAGTTTAAAACTAGTTTTGTATCAGCATATCACAATGACGTACAATGATGTTCAATAGTGCTTTCAACATTTCTACACCACTAAGAATCTTCAATGTCTAACTCATTCATCTCCTATCAAGACTGAGAGTTCAAGTCTTTGTAATTTTTCTTTATAATTAATTCTTTAGACACAAGGAATTAATCTTACCTTCTCTTTGTACCTTGTTTAGGCCTTGTATGTTTTCACTGTACACTGGTGAGTAGAACCCAAGTTGGCCACATGGTTATTGACTACCAGACACACCACATGGTGACAGGACGAATCACTCAGGTTAATCATTAATTAGCTACTTACAGGCTTAAATTGGCAATGGGTGGGACGGTCATCCATAGGCTTTCCTACACAGACTTAATTCTAATGGAGATGATTGGGCAAGAGGTTTCACGTGTATCACCATCCTACCTAATTGCCTGCACTTGCCATCTCCATGTTTGCCACCAGAGAGAGCAGACAATTCTGTTAAATGTTTCAGATTCATGGTCTTCTACCAATCATGATGGGTCATCAATATTTTCTGAAATATTTTCTGTTCCTCCATTTACAAATGCTGCCAGACCAGCTGAGTGTTTTCCAGCATCTTCTGTTCACTCAGTAATCTGCTTGCTTTGTTAATTATTATTCTATCATGATTGAACATTTTCAACGTACAATCTACTTTGATTTTAGATCTTTTATAGCCTTTCCCCCAACTAGTTCTATATTGTGATCACTAAGTGTGCTTCCCATTTTCTTCTTTTTTAAATCACCCTGTTCAGAGATGGTTATTACAGACCTCCGGATCAAGTGGGACTTGTGTCTCCTGGCTCAGAGGTAGGAACACTACTAATGAACCAGAAGAGCCCAAAATGCTTCCCATTTTCTCCTCCAATGTGTAATTGAGGTCAAGATTATTATTATTGATACCAGGTAGTTGTTGCTTGACTTGTTATTAAATGATCATTCAGATACATGGTAATGAGACATTCCTAATGCTCCACCGTGATTATCGCTAATGTTGCTGTTAATTGTTTGTCATTCGTGATGGCCAAGTAAGTGTTATTGAATTGTGAAAGATCTGAAACACAGTGCACCCCAGCAAGAGCACTGATATATTTTTACTTTACCTTATCAAGAACAGCCACACCGCATCTGTAAATGAAATACATAAAAAAGATATTGAAAGCACTCTCCAGCAATAGACTGCAACCGAAATGGCCTGGTTTTCCTCTGTAAATGTTATATTGGCCCATATGATATTTAAAGGTTAAATGTGGGATCTATATGTCAATGACAACTTTGCCTTGGCATGGACTCCATACAATGTTTTACTGTACATTAGGGTAGTTTCAGTTGGAGGGGGCAAAAGGCTTAGCAAAAATGAACACCTTTGTCCACATTGCTCTTTCCTTCCTGTACAGTAGTTTCAGTTCACTTTGATGACTTTGCAGGAAGCAGAAAAAGATTGCAAAAAGGAATTGGGAAATTAATAAATACTAGGCAGAAGTCATTGACACCAAGTTATAATCCAATAGGTTTACTTGAAATCACAAGCTTTTGGAACACCTTTTCTTCATCAAGTGAAATCACCTGACGAGTGACTTCACCTGATGAAGCAGCATCGCTCTGAAAGCTTATGATTTCAAACAAACCTGTTGGACTTTAACTTGGTGTGGTGTGACTTCTGACCTTGTCCACCCCAGACTAACAGTGACACCTCCACACAATAAATATTAAACAATGTATAAGAGAGTTGAATACTGTTAGAATCAAGTTTGAAGGGAACAGTGTAAATGATGTTGCACATACTCTGTTTGTTGGCTTGCTTCTTTCCTGATGAGTTCACCGATTTCACCGGGAATACCTGAAGGCATCTGTGTGGCTGAACAAACAGAAATGAGAAATTAGTTGCTTAAGTACAGTGATGAGTAAAACGCCCCATAAAAAAGCTCAGAGCGACCAGTGTTAGTAACATTGACTTGTTTCTGTAACAAAGTGTGACATTTGTCTCTTTTACAACAGTACATTAATAGGTAGACATTAGGTGAAATCTTCTGCTTGGTGGTGTCAGGATTTGAGGTGGGAAAGGTATTTATTTAGGCAGGACAGTGGCCTTACCTCACTTTTTCTGCTTACGTGCACCAGATTTAAGTAGGACAGTTCAAGAGGGCAGCGCCAAATTGGAAGGTTGGATCAGGGATAAGGTCCTCTCTGACCTATCACCTTCACCCTCAACCTTCTTCTACCTATCACATTCCCAGCTACCTTCCCCCCAACCCCAAACCTCGCCTCCTGTTTATCTCTTAGCCCCGTTGGGCCACCCACTCATTCCTGGTGATGAGCTTGTGCTCAAAACGTTGACTCTCCCGCTCCTCAGATGCTGCCTGACAGGCTGTGCTTTTCCAGCACCACACTCTTCGACTCAGTTAAGACCCAGTGCAGTATAAGGCTCTTAAGCTATTTCCTACTTAATGGACACAATTACCCTGAGCAGACAGGCCACCCTGATGACCACCACCAGTGGTAAAACTGTTGGATTTCATACTGCTGCCTTCAAACCAGCCTGCAGGAGAGCATTAAATCCAACCTCTAGGGGGCTATCCGTCCACAATTAAATGCACAAATAAAAAAAAATTGTTAAAGATAACTGTCCCCAGGGTGCATTGTTACAGTCCATGTTGATTGATGCTGCATTGGAATGAATGTAAAGGTGTGCACATGTAGTTACTTGCCCAATGTCCAATTTAAAAACCCTCCATGAAATCTTCCAAAAGTGACACTTAGCTGAATTGTGGTAAGGTTCAGCCCATAGATATTTAGATAGCCTAATTATTCAAAACCATGTTAAAATGAAGCATAGGATTCATAATTACCATAAATTGACATCTAAATTAACCATAACAGCTAAACTTCCATCTTTGTTTGTAAACAATGCAAAAAGGCAATGTGGCACCATGCACGTTCCCAGAATATGGATGTCAATTCACTCCAGACAGCTCCAAAGGATCCCAAATTAGCTTTAATAAATAATAAAGGCCTGATATATGTCCTATCAATGCATACACAATATCTTTAAGTTTAATAAAAACAGAAGATGCTGCAAAAAACAAGGCAGCATTTTTATAGAGAGACAGAAAAAACACAATTAATGTTTCAGGGTTGGGACTTTTCAGTAGCACTGGGAAAAGGTTAGGTATGAAGTAAATGCAGAGCAAGTTGTGATAAGGACAGACAGGTGGTAAGTCCGTGCAAGGGATTAAATGACAGACATATTAGTCTTCCAAGGTCCAAGAGAATGGGTGATGAGGCAAGAAAAGAAATTATAAAACAAACTCTATGCCTAGAGCAGGTGTATTGCTAAAAGATGAAGCAAAGAAAGGAAAGTAAACAAAATGTGGGATAGATTGGAATCCAAAATCAATTGACTCAAGAAGACAACTTACCCGTAAGTAACCAGGAAAGTAAATGGAATGTTCGCCCTTATGTCAAGAGGGTTTGATTTGATTTGATTTAATATTGTCTTATGTACAATAAAAGTAAGTTTAATGTAGTGACCAGACAAATCATTACTCACATAAATACATCAGGGTAATAGAAAAGCATGCAGAATATAGTGTTAAAGTTACAGAGAAGGTGCAGAGAAAGATCAGCTTTAACATATGTGAGATCCATTCTTAAATCTAATAACAGCAGGGAAGGAACTGTTAGTACATGTGTTCAAACTTTTGTACCTCCGCCTGTTGGAAGAGGGAGAAAGAGGGAAGGGTCTTTGATTATGCTAGCTGCTTTCCCAAGGCAGCGGGAAGTGCAGACCAAGCCAATGGAAGGATGTCTGGTTTTCGTGATGGACTGGGCTGCGCTCACAACTCTCTGTAATTTCTTGCAGTCTTGGACAGAGCAGTTGCCATACCAATCTGTGATGCAACCAGATAGGATGCTTTATAAGAATGGTGAAGTCTTACTGCAATGGTACACGGTACTGATGAGATCACATTTGAAATGCTGAGGGCAGTTTTGGTCCTGTTATTTAAGGAAAGATATTGTTTCATTGAAGGCAGTTCAGAGAAGGTTCACTATGATGATCCCTGATAATGGAGAGATTGCCTTATGAGCCAAGATTAGATAGGTTGGGACTGTAAGAGACAGTGAGGTCTGCAGATGCTGGAGATCAGAGTTGAGAGTGCACAGCAGGTCAGGCAGCATCTGAGGAGCAGGAAAATCAATGTTTCGGGCTGGAGCCCATCATTAGGGAGCCTTGGGGTGGAAAGATAAATAGGTGGGGGAGTGGGGCTGGGGAGAAGGTAGCTGAGAGTGCAATAGGTGATTGAAGTGGGAGTAAAGGTGATCTGTCGGAGAGGAGGGTGGAGCGGAAAGGTAAGAAGGAAGATCAACAAGTGGGACAGGTCATGAGGACAGTGCTGGGCTGGAAGTTTGGAATTGGGGTAAGGGGGGGTGAGGAAAGGAGGAAACCGGTGAAGTCCACATTAATACCCTGGGGTTGAAGGGCCCTGAGGCGGAAGATAAGGCGTTCTTCCTCCAGGCATCAGTTGGTGAGGGAGTGGTGATGGAGGAGGCCCAGATCCTGTATGTCCTCGGCAGAGTGGAAGGGGGAATTAAAATGTCCCGCCATGGTATGGTGGGGTTGATTGGTGCAGGTGTCCCGAAGATATTCTCTAAAGCACTCTGTGAGAAGGTGTCCAGTCTCCCCAATGTAGAGGAAACTGCATCGAGAGCAACAGATACAATAAATGACGTGTGGAAGTGCAGGTGAAACTTTGATGGATGTGGAAGGCTCCTTCAGGACCTTGGACGGAGGTGAGGGGGGAAGTGTGGGCACAGGTTTTGCAATTCCTGCAGTGGCAGGGGAAGGTGACAGGATCGGAGGATGGCTTTTGAGGGGCATAGACCTGACCAGGTAGTTGTGGAGGGAATGGTCTTTGTGGAAAGCGGATAGGGGTGGGGAGGGAAATATATCCCTGGTAGTGGGGTCTGTTTGTAGGTGATGGGAATGTTGGCAGATGCTTTGTGTTGGTGTGGTGGAAGGTAAGGACCAGGGGAGTTCTGTCTTTGTTGCGGTTGGAGGGGTGGGGTTTGAGGGCGGAGGTGCGAGACGTGGATGAGCTGTGTTGGAGAGCATCTTCAATCACTTCGGAGGTGAAAGTTCGGTCTTTAAAGAAGGAGGCCATCTGGTGTGTTCTGTGGTGGAACTGTCCTCCTGGGAGCAAATGCAGCGGAGATGGAGGAATTGGGAATAAGGGATAGCATTTTTGCAGAAGCAAGGGTGGGAGGAGATGTAATCCAGGTAGATGTGGGAGTCAGTGGATTTGTAAAAAATGTCAGTGTTGAGTGGGTCCTCGTTGATGGAGATGGAGAGGTCTAGGAAGAGGAGGGAGATGTCAGAGATGGTCCAGGTGAACTTAAGGTCGGGTGGAATGGGTTGGTGATGTTGATGAACTGCTCAACCTCTTTCCAGGAGCACAAGGTGGCGCCGATGCAGTCATCAATGCAGTGGAGGAAGAGGTGGGGAGTGGTGTCGGTGTAACTCTACTCAGTGGAGTTTAGATTGAGAGGAGATCTCATTGAAAAGTACAATTATCAAGAGGCTTGACTGGGTAAATGCTGAGAGGATGTTTCCCCTCATGGAAGAATCTAGGACCAGAAGCCATAGTCTCAGAAAAAAAGCAAGGCTAATTTATTACTGAGATGAGGAAGCATTTCTTCTCACAGTGGGTTGTGAATCTTTGGAACTCCTTGCTACAGAGAGCAGCAAGAGCAGAGTCCTTGTGTGCATACGGCTGAGAAAGATTCATCATCATCAGGGAATCAAGGGTTATGGGGTAAGGGCAGCAAAGTGGACGTGAAGAATGCTGATCAGCCATGATTCTATTGAATGGTGGAGCAGGGTCAAGGGGCCAAATGGCCTACTCCTATATGTATTTTTTTTCTGGTCTTATTACCTTTACAAGAGTTACTAGGTATAGGCAATGCCCATGTACCATGAATGAATTAAAAACCCATCAGCAATGAATACAGAAGGCTTAAAAGTACATTACTGAAAGATAAGGTGTTGTTGCTGAAGCTCACATTGAGCTTCACTAGAACAGTGTAGAAGACTGAGGACAAAGATGTCACTGGGAGAGAAAGCTGGAGAATTAAAATGTCAAGCACCACGGGGATTATGCTTGTGGACAGAATGGAAGTGAACCACAAAACAGCCCCCAATCCGTGTTTGGTCTCCCCAGTAGACAGAAGACTATATTGTCTGCAGCTCTGATGAAAGGTCACAGACCTGAAACATTCATTCTGTTGCTCTCTCCAGAGATGTTGCCTCACCTATTGAGTTTTTCAAATGTGTGTCCTGATGGCAAATCACTAAGTTCACTTGAGGAAAACATTGCAACAGTTGCTAAAATACTGGCAGAGGATTCAGTCCCCACTTTTGCCAATATTCTGTAAAATTAACATAGGAGTGTCGCCTCTTTAAACAATGACTATATGCTACCGAACATTCAGAACACTGAAGTTTTATGAAAAACATTCTAGCTGGATTTGTCATAGAATCATAGAGATGTACAGCACGGAAACAAATGCTTCAGTCCAACTCGTCCATGCTGACCAGATATCCTAGATAAATCTAGTCCCATTTGCCAGCGCAAGGCCCATATCGCTCTAAACCCTTCCTATTCATATACCAATCCAGGAGCCTTTTAAATGTTGCAATTGTACCAGCCTCCATCACTTCGTCTGGCAGCTCATTCCATACACGCACCACCCTCTACATGAAAAAGTTTTCCTTAGGTCTCTTTTATATCTTTCCCCTCTCACCTTAAACCTATGCCCTCTAGTTTTGGACTGCCCTTCCTGGGGGAAAAGACCTTGTCCATTTACCCTATCCATGCCCCTTATGATTTTATAAATCTTTATAATGTCACCCTTGATCTTCCAATACTCCAGGGAAAATAGCCCCATCCTCTTCAGCCTCTCCCTACAGTTCAACCTTTTCAACCCTGGCAAAATCCTTGTAAATCTTTCCTAAACCCTTTAAAGTTTCACAATATATCCTTCCTATAGCGGGGAGACCAGAATTGCATGAAGTCTTCCTAAGAGTCCCCTAAGAGTGGCCTAACCAATGTCCTGTACAGCCACAACATGACCTCCCAACTCCTATATTCAATGCACTGACCAATAAAGGCAGGCATACCAAATGCCTTCTTCACTATCCTATATACCTGCAACTCCACTTTCAAAGAACTAAAACCTGCACTCCAAGGTCTCTTTGTTCAACAACACTCCCCAGGGCCTTACCATTAAGTGTATAAATCCTGCCCTGATTTGCTTTTCCAAAATGCAATACCTCACATTTATCTAAATTAAACTCCATCTACCATCCTCAGCCCATTGGCCCATCCGATCATGATCCCATTGTACTCTGAGATAACCTTCTTCACTGTGCACTACCCCTCCAATTTTGATGTAATCTGCAAACTTACTAACTATACCTCCTGTGCTCACATCCAAATCATTTATGTAAATAACAAAAAGCAGTGGACCCAGCATTGATCCTTATGGCACACCACTGGTCACAGGATTCTAGTCTTACAAGCAACCCTCCACCACCACCCTCTGTCTTCTACCTTTAAGCCAGTTCTGTATTCAAATAGCTAGTTTTCCCTATATTCCATGAGGTCTAACCTTGCAAACCAGTCTTCCATGGGGAACCTTGTTGAGCACCTTATAGATCACGTCCATATAGATCACGTCCACCATTCTGCCCCCATCAAACCTCTTTGTTACTTCTTCAAAAAACTCAATCAAGTTAGTGCGACATGATTTCCTGCACACAAAGCCATGTTGACTATCCCTAATCAGTCCTTGTCTTTCCAAATACATGCAAACCCTCTTTAGCTTTTGACTTATTACTTTGCTGAGGTGTAAACTCCCACCTTTGTCCCTTTTTGAAATTCTCTTGATGGTTGAGTCATGGTGTTGCGGTGGTACACTCGCACAGAAATGGAAATTTGAATCCTTTGCTCCCCAGTGAGTGGGTTCTTTACTTAATGGGGTATCATTGCTGCACGATACGAACTGTGGAGATGTCTGTAAACAGGAAAGGAGAAGTCATTTAAAAAATCCAATCAACAACAACTCTCAGGAGCAAATCATCACAGGATGGGGACGCTTCCTTCACATACACCAAAATTAAAAATCCTACTTCTCTGTAACCGTGAGCATTTACACATTATGCATAACAACAAGGGCTTTTACTGAAACCATACCAATGATTGAAGAGATTTTTAAATTCATCTGAGTAGAAAATTAGTCTTGTTTTTTCACTAAGGAAGTGACATTCTGATTTCTAATTTCTGGTTTCTTGATACAAATCTGCATGTTTCTGTTTAATTGGCCCATGGGCAGCCTAACTAATCTTCCAATTGGTAAAAGAATTCCAGTTTAATTTGTCAGATAGTAAGGAATGGCAAATGTCATTGATGTTGAATATCTTAAGATACTCAATGTTAACCTTTTAGCAAGTGACTTTCACCTGCCGTGTATGGGATTTTCAAGTTGAGACTTTTGAAAGTTTCCTGTTTGCAAATATGTATCGGAAAAGAAAATGGTAGGACGATGTGTCTTTTCTAAAAAAGACACATCGTCAGATTAAGAAACAACAATGTCAGAACTCCCACAGGGCAGTGGAATTTTGTAAAATGTCTTCATTTTCTGCTTTGTAAAAATAGATTTACAGATACAAATCAAATGTCAAATGAGTAAACGTGAAATTGGCTGCTCACCCTAACTGAGAGTCCTCTTGACTCACCGCTCATTCCCTACTCTATTGCATTGAAAGCTGAGTGGATACAACAGCTTTACCAATACTGGCTGCAGTGGAGGCTATCTTATAAAATGTTGTTTCAAGTTGTACTGAAATTTATTAATTCATAGACTGGAAGTGTCTGGTATGATAAAGCACAGACACTCACCTCCAGTTTATTGTGAACTTTGCTGTAAATACTTTTGAGGCAATTGCCTGGAATGTCCTTAATTCTATCCATACTAAAATTTATGCTAACGCCTATGGCAATCTTGCTGATGGAGCTTACACCCAAATTCCCTGTTTAGCATATCTATCTACTTTGGAACTTAAAACAAAATTAAACAAATGAGATTCCAGGACCATTAAAGGTGGTAGTGATTGGCTGCTTTTTTCTATCGATGTTGCCTCACCCTCAGAGGCTCATGGCTCTTTTCCTCTTTCTTTGCTGTTATTATGGACAAGGTATCTTCAGCTGCATAGTCCTTCTGAGCACTTGTTGAGTGGGTTATAAATCTGAAAAATATTGCAGCAAATAACTCACCTCCTGACTCCTCAAACCCTGCTCATCATTTACAAACCTCAAATTAGAGCATGATGGAAATCTCCCCAATTGCCTGAGTAGGTGCAGCTCCAACAACATTCAAGAAGCTTGACACTATACACGACAAAGCAGCCCACCCAAGTGGCACCACATCCACCCATTTCCTCCACCACCAATGCTCAGTAACAGCAGTGTGTACTGTCTACAAGGTGCACTACCGAGATTCACCAAAGATCCTTAGACAGTACTTTCCGAGCCCATGATAACCTCCAACCAGAAGGACAAGGACAGCAGATGCATAGGAACACAGTCACCTGCAAGTTACCCTCCAAGCCACTCAGCCTCCTGACTTAGAAATATATCGCTATTCCTTCACTGTCATGGATCAAAATCCTGGAATTCCTTCCTTAACAGCATAATTGATCAACTCACAACAAGGTGGATTGCAGCAGTTCAAGAAGGGAGCTCAACACCATCTTTTCAAAGGCATCTAGGGACAAGCAATGCCCACATCCCACAAATGAATAATACAAAATTGTGGACAGAGGTTGAATGCGTAGAGCAGTTAATCAGTAAAGGTTTGCAATGATACATTAAGAAAATCTTTTTATCAAGCTCTAGAAATTTATGTTTTTCTCATATCAGGCACCTTTTGAATTTGAGATGGCAACATTTTGATTATTATTCTGTTTTGGTGCAGTATTGACAAACATGAAGAAAACTGGTACCAACTGTTCTTTTGCACTAAAGTTAGATGAATGAGTATAAGAGGATTCTACAGACCCAACACAGAAGTAACATTAAGCTTTGGGGAAAGTCGTGTAAATCAAAAGTTTGCTCTAAACCTGGCAGAAACCACTCAAATAAGAACCCTCTAAAAGAAACCAACTTAAACCGTAGTTATGGTGAGAATTTCCAGGAAATTTCAGGATGATTTATAATGCAATCTTGTGTTATCACAAATAATTTTTTCTGTACTGTTAGCATATCCTGACATCCAACCTGATATTTTTGGTTTAAAAATGATATTGTGTGGCAAACCCAGTCATGTGATGCAACATTAACAAAACTTTTCTGAAAAGTGTCATGATAGATTCATCTGCCTTTTGATTGTCCTCAGAGACGGAGCGTGTGGCGTCCAGTAGTGCCCAGGAGGTTACCTGTGATCAAAGAGTGCTGCAGAAGATGGGAGAACATTATTAGTCTTGGGAATAACAATCTCACTGAATTTGATAAACTTCTGAAGTTTTTCCTTCCGTTACAATTTCCTTCAGTAGCCTTTCTATGGATTAATTTGGTTACTAATATTTTCAGTTCTGCTTATAAGAGTGCAAACATGTGCATGGGGATTTGCAATGGAAAAATATATGTTCAATATAACAAAAATGTGGTTAGAGGAACTAAGGTTTTGTAGAAAGACTGCACATAGAGGTAGAACTTTTAATATATTATGTCTGAATAATTTACTTAATCTTCCTCCACCTCAATAATTGACTATTTTCTTCTTGGCTTTATATCTTTCTATTTCTATGCAGTATGCATTTACAGACTTTCCAGTTTTTCATATGAATATTAACTTTTCTGTATGCTATTACCATTGTGGTTTTATTTTCCAATTTCTCACATTGTTTTACCCATTTCGCATGATTAATCAAACCTGTTGAAACTGTTGAATTAATCCAAAAACTGGCTATGTATCATTGATGGTGATCTTCATGGAGGATTTCTCACAGGGAGGCCTAATGAGAATTCTCATGCTATTTTCCAGAACTCATCTCGTTACTATGCATCACAACCATTGGCAGCCCGCTCATCATATCTCCCCTTTCACCCTAGGCAGAAGTATTCAACATTGCTCGGACCTCTAGATGTTACTGGCATAGGTGCCATTTTTAAAGACCAGGTGCTACCAGCCATGAGTTGCCATACATTATGCACATAGTGGGAAGACAACCACAAACAAACACTTCTTAGGGCACATAGGTGGTGCATCTGACACTTCATTGCAAATATAAGTATACATTCAAAAACCTATTGCTATTTACGAATCAAGCTACACAGTCTACCCATACATAAAGATTCCCCCACCTTAGAACCTGTCTAAGGGAGTGTGCTCTTTCTTAATGCCCAGTGTAGCCCAACATTCTGTCATTGTTCACGTGGAACCATCACACATTGGCTAACCTTCGAACAGTTGAGAATATTACTTTAATTCAGCAAAAGTCAAATTGAACAATATACAAACACACAGAAGTTGCATTTGCTTGGGAAGAAGACAGGGACTGTTTGCCTTTTGACCAACAATAAACTTAGTCAATCAGTGATTAGCGTGCCCAGCTCACAAACAATGAAACTGGATGCCAATTAAGTCCTGTCCGGCTAGTTGTGCCTGACACTACAGCGCTCTATTATGCAGAAGATGATGTTCCTCTTGCTCAATGTACTCATTCATCCTCATCAGAAGATTGCTGCCACTTGCCCAGCTCGTCAGAGTCCATTGTCTGCTCCTGACGTGCAGGGCATGGCATGTGAGGATTATGTAGCCCTGTCTACCTGGAGTGTACTCAAAGGCTGTCCAGACTGAGTCAAACATCAGAACTTCATCTTCAGCGCGCCTATCATTTGTTGCACAATGGCAGCCAGGCCTTGATGATTAAACATACTCCTCCAAACAGTGGGACATGGAGGACTCCAGCAGGATGGCCATGGACCTTTCACATAGGAACTCTATTCCAATGAATGCAACACAGCCCATAATACCCAAATACAGTCAGAAGTAATAAGTGCTGTGTGATTATTGATACCTTGTCTCCCCATCCCCCATGTCATTCAAGAAAGGCAGCATTGCATGTCGATGAATACTTACAAAGTGACAGGAAATCATTTCCATGCCCTTGTGCAGCCTATGAGATTTTGGATTGTCTTTGTAAATTGTGGTCCAACAGTTTCATATTTAACGTTGTATACGATAGTGTCTGCTTCACAGAGATAACTATAATCAATCTGCAATGACCAATGAAATAGTCAAGATTGCTTGTGACCAGGATTTGATTTGCACACAGTGGGGCACTGTATGCATTTCACATGCAGGATATTATGATTACAGATGACTTCAACCTGCACTGTAGAACAGCCTCATTGGTATAATTGTCCCTTGAAGAGCCTCACATTGTTCACAGGTACAGCCTGCTTGCTCAGACAGAAAGAAATACCTTACACCACCCACTGTAGTGTGTTTGCAGCCTTTTTTCCATTTCTAATCTGCATTTATGAGTCACATGAGTATGGAGAGCAATGCAGGCTACATTTATGACAGAGTCTCAGGCTCAGCTTGTAATTGATGGGATCCTGGAAACTCCAGGATCCTTTCTTCTGGGCACTCCCTGTCAAGCCTAGCAGCTTTGATCTTCCAAACATTTCCATGCACTATTGTGAATTATGTCTTCATCTCTCAATATTATCCCCTGACTCATAAGACGATAAGACATAGGAGCAGAAATTAGGCCATTCAACCCATCGAGTCTGCTCCATCGTTCAAACATGGCTGATACGTTTCTCAATTCCATTCTCCTGCTTTCTCCCTGTAACCTCTAGCACTACAGCTCAGTAAACAATGTGAATTTAATATCAAAGTTTTGGCTCATATATGAAAACTAAATACTTGTCGAGCTGCTCTCTGCGAGGTGACCATCATCTCAAGTCATTTTCAGTGGAGTGGAGGGGGAGTTTATAGTGGCTGACATAAACATGAATTGTTGAGGAAAGACTCAGTTGCATCAATAATTGTCTGTTCACTTTCAGATATTTAATAAAACTATGTAGACAATGAGATTTTGTTTTGCAAAAACAATACTGGGGTAATATTGCAAGGTGCATCCTCAGAACAAACCTCAATAGGTTAGAAATTCAGCAATGCAATGCTGCAATCCCCTTTCCCTTTTGCTGTTCACCACTAGCCAAGGTACAACATTAGGAGCTGAGCAAAATAAAGCCTACGAACACTGAGTTAGCTACTGCACTGAGAAAGGCTGTCATGAGATCCCTGTTGATTTTCATCTGGTAAACATGAAAGTTAATGGACTGATAATAATCCACCTTGTGATTATTCCTACAGTGAAACAGTCAAGCAATGATGTACTGCGGTATGATTGTTAATTAAATATGGGTCATGTAATTCATGGTATACTTAATGCTGTATTAATCTCCAATCAGAATGATTACACCAATTAAAGTTCTCCCAACCTATAACCTTCTAAGCCACCATATCATTATAATCTCAGACATCTTGCAGCAAGTGGTAGTGTCTTTATCTCTGATCCAGAAGATGTGTCATATTGAATTTGAACAGGTTGGTTAAAATAACAAATATCTATAAAGAAAATGAAGACTTTTAAAAAAAATCATAATGGTCTATTCTTCACTCGGAAGTTAGGCAATTACACGAAGTAATCAAACATTCTTTGTGCTGAGCTGGTTCTAATTGAGTCCACGACCTTATAAAATGCCCAAAATCATTCATTATTTTCAGCATTCTTCACAGAGATATTCCTGTTCATTACCTTTGGGTGAGGGGTAAGGTGGGTAGTATTAAAAAAAGTCAAAGTTATCCCTGATAGTTTGCCTGTCATAATAACATTAATGGAAGACTAAAACAACAGGATAAAAATTCCTTCCATCATCTTCCAAGATTTATCTCAATGCTCTTTACATTTGTGAGCATGGTCAGAGTTTCTGGTCAGGATAATTGATACCGATAAGAGAATTGAGAAGTACTGAGATGAAAAAGCTGGTTATTCAACTCTGAGTCATGGAATTGTTGAAGGAATTATCATTTTGCCAGCATTAATAAGTGAGCTGAACTTTGAGAGTCGTGGTCTGAGTTGATACGAGAGCAAAAGAGCGGCCAACCACTGGGAATAATATGACCATCTGAGAGTCCTTAAAGATAGCCGGTTTGGAAACTGAAGAGCCACAAGGTTGGATTAGAGAGATTGCCGAACAGGTGTGAATCACTTCACCCTTCCTGTATTTGGCCATGCTTATGACATTGATTGGAAGAGTTTAATTCATCTTCAGCATCTCTCAGTCAGAATATCATCAATGTAATATTTATAAAATGTCACAGTTATTGCTGTGATACTCATTCATTAAGAGAATGTTATGATTATCTTTGAGGCCCAATGTTTCATACATTAAAAATGATTGTACTTTGAAGATATTTGTGATCACATTTTGAAAGCAGTAGCACAGCCAAGACCTCAATTTTAAAATGCAAACAGTGAAAATACATAGAATCCCTACACCGTAGAAGCAGTCCATTCAGCCTCTGATCCTCCAAAGGGCATCCCACCCAGACCCTACTCTCTACTGTACCCCCATAACCCCGCATTTCTGATGGCTAATCCACCAAACCTACACATCCCTGGACACTACAGGCAATTTAGCACGGCCAATCCCCCTATCATACATGTCTTTGGACAGTGGCAGGAAACTGGAGCACCTAGAGGAAATCCATGCCAATACAGGGAAAATGTGCAAATTTCACACAGTCACCTAAGGGTGGAATTGAACCCAGGTCCCTAGCACTGTGGGGTAGCAGTGCTAACACTGAGCCAACATGCAACCCCATTACACCCAATAAAGCATTGATTGGTGAGAAAGGGCCAAAACGTTATTGGGGAAAATAATTTATTTCAGTTGATCTAATTAGTCATTATTTTTTGGCATGAATGTCTTTTTTAAAGAATGTAGTAAACTATACTTTGGTTTCAGAATCAATCGCTGAACAGTTATGCTGCATTTATACAATACCAACCATCCCTAATTTTTAACCAGTTGACAGCTATTGTTTTGTTTCTGTTGCCATATCTATTGATGTAGGTATTCTTACCTGACTGACTGCAGTTAAATTCTGTGGTGGTAACTTCAAACCCACTTCCAGGACTGAAGCAGCAAATGCAGTAGAAGTGGCAGCTGCTGTTGTCCTTTCTGCTCTGTGGTGGCTTGCTTTGGCAGGATTTTTTTTAATCTCCTCTTCATCGATTGTTAAATTCCTTCGTTTCAGAAACTGCACTTGTCTTGAGTTCTGTTCCACGTTCCTCTCCCTTGGTGAACTGCGGCAGGTTGTGATGTTATTTCGACCAAAGCGAGTCAGATGGTTTTCATGTCTCCGCTCAAGTTTCTCATCGTAGCTTTCAGCAAACAGCCTCCTCTTCTTGGATGAGCCAGATCCCCCTGGGCTTAGACCTCGCTTTGGACTGCTCCCCATTATTCTAAGGCTGGTGGTATCACTAGTCATTTCTTCCAATGCTTCAAAATACGTGTAGGACCAAAGTGATTAATTTGCCTGCACCCTGGACAAATGATAATGGCGCCAAAAACACTACTACAGCTTTCACAATTTATTTTTCTGAGGTCCTTACAGTTTAACTTTGCTCTGATGTCTGCAAAATGCAACAAAGATGGTAAACCTACCCAAGGAAATTTCAGCCGACTTGAGTTTAAATATTAGCTCCAGTGACAGACTATATGTATTCAGGATAAATATTCTGATTGTGTATTGTTTTATAATAGGCAAATATGCATGAAAAATAACTTCTTCTGAACAATGCAAAAACTTTTTTGGAACTGTTTCTTTCTCCACTTCAATGGATTACTGTGATCTTCTTAATGAATGAAGCATGATTCATTTATCCACTATTTATGATGCCAATCTTTCTCTGTCTTTCCTGTCAGACCGATAGATTGTTGCTCTCTGACTACACTTGCCACTTCCAACGTCTAGGTATTCACTCACTCGGCAAGTAAGAAGTTAACCAGGACTCACTGTTCACAGTCTCACTTTGTTTGTCGTCCGTATATAAAACAGATTTAAACTTACTAAACCAGAGACGGAAAGAGGCACAAAAGCAGTGTGAACAGCCAGTGAAAATGTTAGTCCTTGGGCCGCGCTCACAACCTAGGAGTCTGCAGGTGCTTCAGCATTTCGTTTCGATTCACATTAATTCTTTTCCCAGTCAAATTCTTCAGATGATCAAATCTTACTTCATCTCAGCAGAAAAGTTAGTCTGACAGTGATACCTATGCCTGGTTGGAGCTGGGGATCAAATTGGGTTCCAGTAAACTAGTCATTTGCTTTCACTGCACACACGGTTCTTTGCAATTTAAAACAGGAAATATATCTTTTTTAAATAAACCACCACGCTTCTAACCTTCTTCCTGTCGCTGTCTCTCACACTCAACTAGAACGTGCGGTTTCCTCACCGTTTTGTCAGTTGGATCTCTCTCTTCAGCGTTTTACACAAGTTTGTTTTGTTTTCTGTTATATCTGACAAACACCTTTGCATCATACTGCATGAATTGTGGTCCAAGAGCCTGTGTCTGCCTGTGCACACTCTTTAAGGCCTAACTTTGTTCCTGTAACATGCCCTGCTCCTTCTTTCTTGATCTCTCTTCAACTCTGCCCGCCTGCTGTCAGGCTGTATCTCAACCACACACTGACAGAGAAAACTCAATCGCACAGGATATGGTGCCTTTTAGCTCTGAGCTCTGACAGATGTTTATCAGTTTTTGGAATGGCGGTGGGGGGGGGGGTGGGGGGGATAGAGTTTGTGAGAGAAATTAAAAAATATTTTGAACGCACCCAGAAATCTAAACAAAAACAGCTATTGTCCTTCCTCCTGAAACACCACCAAATGTTAGCTGATGCACTGCACCATACAGCATAAAACTGCAAACTGTTCCTGCCACCACACTGGTCTGTTTTATTTTTAATTTAAGCCTGAAGGGCTGATCTAGTTTCACATCTTAAAATTTGTGACGACATCTTGTGAAACCAGTTAAAAAAAACTCTTTAGAAAAGGATGCCAATTATGTGTGATATCATCCCTTATTAAAGGGGAACTTATATTTGTAAGTCAGCTCCACTAAGTTCTCGTTGCAGCTCATTGTTCAGCTGCCATTCAGATTTTACCACACGGAGTACACTTAATAAAAATTGAACAACTTACTGAATATTCTGCCCCGTGTTTAATTGAGTAGATCAGATTGTCTGACTGAATACTCAAAGCAAGCTAACGATATCCCCCTACCAACACCTTATAGATGAATCAAATGTTGGAAGGAGGAAGGAAAGACTTTGTGGGAAAGAAAATATTTCAAACACGCTCTGAAATAATTTAAAAAGAACCACTGTTATCCTTTTCTTCTGCAATATCACTAAATATTTGCTGTGATACACTACAACTTTAAACTGTATATCGTTCCTGCCACATACATTCTATTTAAAACTGGTACCTTACAATGTTAAAATGCCATCTTAAAATGTACATTTATTTTGCCAAAGAATTGTAATCGATCACAAAATATTACTTCACATCTACTTTTCTCTATTTTACAGAAAGATGCCTATACCTACTTTTGACGAAGCCAAATAAATCCCGTGTATAAAACCACCATTATGAAGAAATTCCACTCTTCATTAAGAAAGTGTAATTGCGAGTAAGCCTACCAGGAATATCAACTAGGAGAAAGTGAGGACTGCAGATGCTGGAGATCAGAGTTGAGAGTGCAGTGCTGGAACAACTGGTCAGGCAGCTTCCAAGAAACAGGAGAATCGACCTTTCAGGCATAAGCCCTGTATCAGGAATATCACCCTGATATTGGATAAAATGCCAAAATCAGATGAATTTTAAACCACTGGTTGACACAAATAACAAATAGTACTCTGATTGCAGAGCAGCCAACAGCTTTTCAGGGAAAAAGAACATTGTTTTACCGTTGAGGTTTGGATAGACAATTCAACCAATTGACACTGAAGTATTTCATTAAAACATTGCTGAGTCCATTCTTTTAGGGTGGACACCCATTGTCAAACTTTTGGTTAAATATTTTTCTTTCAAATAATGATGAGGAGGGCTGGATTGGCATTAAGTTAAAAATATCTGAGGCCTTTATTGTTTACTTACCCCACTCCCCCCACATCTTGTTGCTGCTGTCCTAAATATTTTCACATCAACCTGATATTATTGAACACCTCTACATGAGGAGGGAATTATACCTAGGCCTTCTGGCTCAGAAATAGGGACACTACCAGTGTGCCACAGGAGCCCTATAGGTGTTGCTGTCTCATGCAACTCCAATGGCCCTGAGAGTAATGAAACATCTAAAACATTTTTTTAAAGATTTTGACCAATTATACTCTTAATTTGGCTTTCATAGAATTACCAATGAGAATTTCAAGGATTGTTTGAGAATTTATCCTTTTCTACTTCAAAAACATCTCATATAAAAATCTGATCAGGAAGAGATTAAATGAAGTACAAAGAGAAACAGTTACTTAAGTAGAAATCCAGAAACCCAGTCTAATAGACTAGAGACAACCATGTTCCAAAATGACAGTGGAGGAATTTAAATTCAGTTAAAAAATACCTAGAGTCATAAAGATAACTTCTGTAATGGTGACTGCAGAAGTATTATCAATTGTTAGAAAAGCCAACTGGGTTCACTAATGTCTTTTGGGGAAGGAAGTCTATCATCCTTACTTGGTGTGGCCTGCCTGTGATTTCAGATCTACAATATGATTGACTCTTAACTGCCCTCTGAAATAGCCTAGCAAGCCAAGCACTTGAAGGGATGGGCATATAGACATATAGAATATGTGCAAAAGCAGATCATTCAGTCACTTGAGTGCTCTGTACAATTCAATGGTTGATCTGTCTTTGTTTTGAATTCCACATTCCCCAAATATCTTTGATTCCCACGTCTAACAAGGGAATCTGTAGCTTAAAAAATATTTAATGAGCCCACCTCGATTGTGTTTGGAGGTAGAGAATTTCAAAGTTGAATAACCGTTTGAAAGATAAAAATTCTTCATAGCTGTGCTTCAAAAGGATGACTCCTAATTTTAAAACAGTGCACCATAATTCTGGACTAACCAACAAGAGGAAACATCTTTTCCATGTCCATCTTGACAAGACTGTTCAGGATCTTATGAACTTCAATCAAGTCACCCCCTTTCTTCTAAAGTTCAGTGGAAATAAGCCCAACCTAACTCCATAAGAAAACCCAATCATTCCAGGTGTCAATCTGACACACCTCCTCTGAACTGCCTCCAATGCATGTATATCCTTCCTTAAATAAGGAGACCAAAACTGTGCATAATGTTTGTGATGTGCTCTCACCAATGTGCTAGATAACTGAAACATAAGTAATAGAGGATAGCATCCTATCAACCTTCTTGTTTACATGTAGTATCTGCAAAATAACTTCTTGTGACTCATGCAGGAAAGAGCAATAAATGGACATGTTTCAGAAAGATTGAGGAGCACCACTGAATGTAAATCATTACAGAATAAGATGCTGCAACATTTATTCTTAAAACAGCCAAAAAAAAAACTGGTTTTCATATTATGGTTGCAGGAACAATTTCAATTGTTTATTGACATTTGTATAGTTAGAAAACATATGTTGAACATAAAAGGATAAATGTTTGTCTTTAGGGCAGCAAAATAATTTGGGTGTATGCTGTTCCATGCATATTCACCCATTAAGAATGCTTGTTAACAAAATTAATGCCCATGAGATTACAGGGACAGTAGCCACAATGACTGTGATGATAAGACAAGGAGACAGATAGCAGAGAGCAGTAGTTAACCATTGAATTTTCAGACTGGAGAGAGGTATATGGTGCTGATAGAAACACAGAGGTTCACATTCAGACCATTACTCTCTTCAATATATTACAATGGGCCAGAATATTCGGAAACATTTGCAAGATTGCACAAAATGCAAATATAGTAAACAACAAAACAGCATCAGATTTCAGGAGAGCAGAGACTAACCAGTGAAATAAACTGCCACATGACAGCTGATGAAATTTAACACACAGGAGTGTGAAAGGATATATTCGCTATGAGAAATAAAGAGAGGCAATATGAAAACATACAAAAGCAGGTGCAGAACTACAAACTTGGAGGTGTACATATGTAAATCTTTGAAATAATCAGGACATGTTGAGATATCTGTTTAAATAAAAGCAGATCGGAAACTTGGTGGGAAAAGCATATGATTCCTGATGAAGGGCATATGCCCGAAACTTCGATTCTCCTGCTCCTTGGATGCTGCTGGACCTGCTGTGCTTTTCCAGCACTACACGCTGGACTCTTATCTCCAGCATCTGCAGTCCTCACTTTTTCCATATGGGAAACTTGGTTTTATTATCAGAGGAACAGAGTACAAAGGCAAGGAAAGTATGCTAACCCTCTGATGGTGAATTAAAAGGATGAGGAAGAGAATTCCTGGAATGATAGCAGGGATGAGGTTAATGTGGAGAAGCTGGAGAAGCTGTGTTAGTTCTGAGAGAAGGTTAAAATGGTGATCTCAGAGATGCATGAAATTATATGTAAAGAGAAATTGTTCCCAGCTGGCAACGGATACAGATTAAAGGGGATTAAAAAAAGAACCAGAGATAACAAGCGGAAACAATATTTTTTAGACAAGTAGTTCTGGTCTGGAATGTCTGAAAGGAAAGCAGTTTCAATCATAATTTTCAACAATGAATAGGATAAAGTCTTGAGTGAGTGAACTTACAGAACTATGTTACACTCAGAGGCATGAAGAGAATTTTAATTTGTCTTTCTTTAAAGGTACATTCTTCTGTTTAAGTAAAATAAATAGACCCCCTGCTGAACTGACAACATGACTGCCACCAATTCCATGATGTCAGTTAATCATAAATTATTATAAGTTTTTATCAGCAGCAACCAGGAGATTATAAAGGAGACAATGGCCTCGTGGCAATATCACTACACTATTAATCCAGGAAATTTAGCTAATGATCTTGGGACCCAGTTTTGAAATCCACCATGGCAGATAGTGGAATTTGAATTCAATAATAATCTGGAATAAAGAATCTACGAATGACCATGAAACCATTGTTAATTGTTAGAACAACCATCTAATTCACTAATGTCCTTCAGGGAGGGAAATCTGCTAATCTCATTTGGTCTGGCCTACATGTGACTCCAGACCTACAGCAACACCGTTGACTCTCAACTGCCCTCTGAAATGGACTAGCAAGCCATTCAGTTCAAAGGTAACTAGGGATGGGCAATAAATGTTGGCCAGCCAGTGATACCAATGTCCCATGAGTGAATTTAAAAAACGTTTACCTCTTCCTCTTCCTGGCATGCCACTTTCCTTACATTGTATTTATATTACAGTCAAACCAGCACATAAGAATCACAGAAGGGATGCCTATGTCAACAATATCTGAAAAAGGAGAAAGCTTTAGAAACTCCTTATGTCTGAGACGGCATTAATGGCCCAATTGCTACCTGCATGATTTTTGACCAGACACACCAAGGTTGTCTCGTTAACTGAAGTGACTTAACTAGGAGCCTAAGTCATGAAACTGAAATTGTTGGTTTTTGAACCACTTAAATTATGCTGCTTTATCCTATTTTCTTAGATTGCTTTTTACATCAGTACAGTCAGCAATAAAGCAGCTCTGGGCTTAGCTACAGCCTGACTCTTGTCTCAACCAGTCTCAAAACTTGATGTGTGGGAAGAATCCCATATCTCACCCAAAAGGTGGATTAATTTCGCAGCCTGTAACAATTTAACTGTAATCCACTGCGTCCAAGCTTCAACAAAAGGAAATTGACTCTATTTCACATAAATTAATACTTACAGCTTAATTTTTGAATTTGCAATTGTGACTTATTTGCTTTCCTACTTTTCTTTCTTTGTTCCCTGTGTGATTTTGTATTGTGAACTATTCCCCTGGATTTTGAATGCATTAATAAACCTGTCTTTTATTTTAGCCCTGAAGAAGTTGTGGTAGGTCATTTTGAAATTGAACTTGACAAACATTGTTTGGGGAAATAAGCGATTATTTTTTAAGAAGGGAAAAGAAAAATTAAAAATAAATTAAATCACCTCTGTTATGGTCAGAAGAGGAGGACAACAGTAAAATGAATTCAGTTTACCTCTCCCCCTTTCCATGACACTATCAAAGAGCCAGTATGGGTGTGATGGACTGAGTAGCTTCTTCCTTTGCAGTATAAATCTATAATTCTAAAATAACAGAACAGAACGTCATGAGTTGTATATGTAAAGGCTTGACTTGCAATCTCACCGACAAATTTCTGTACCAAGTGAAACATTTAGCTCCTGGTTGTGATGCAAATGAAGGGATTTCATAAAGCTCATTGCCAACAGCACTGACAGGAACAAAAGTCAATTACTTTCCTTGAGTAACACGTTTGTCACATTCTTGTGTGGTTGCAGAAAATGTGTCAATTACAACCTCGAACATCAGCAGTTAATTTGCTAGCACTGTGTATCGTCTGAACTCTGAGGATAATTAGCAGTGCACATTGTGTGATCTTGACACTCTCCCCATCCCACTAGCCTCAGTCATTTCTCAGTATTGCCGACATTTTTTACTTCTCTCCAGCTCCATTTCCATCCATCTCAAGCCCCATCTATTTTAGATTCTGGGCCTTGCTCCCATGCTGACTGCTCGGGTAAAGTGCTTCTTTTGTGCCTCACTAATTCATTGTTGCCATTGGGCCCAGCTCTACTTTTCTTCAGTTCATGCCAGCGGTAGCCTGACTCCAGGGTCTGCTGACAACTCTTTCTGCCAAACTAGATAAGCTCCAGACCTGCTTTTCTGGAACTCCTCAAAATATGTATCTATCTGTTTAAATATAAATTTTAACTATCCTCAAATAAAGTGTATTTAACATGATATGTATTTAGTGTACAAAGAAAAGGTTATTCAGTGCCCAGGTTTGTGCTTTTATTTGCAGACAGGTTTATGCAAATGTTGTTGCTCTATGTGAGTCTGCTGATATCAAAGTTTTGAACCTGACTCTACTTTGAAATTAAAAATAAAATTTGCAGTATAGACAATTACTTCAAGTGTTAGGTGATCACGCTCCTTTTAAATTTTTACTTTTATTGTCCCTGACACTAATTTGACATCTGCCTCCATGCGCAGTTGTAGGGGAGGGGAATTCAACTGTGGAAACTGGAAGTTTCTTAATTCTAACACACAAGTTTGAACTTGAGGTTTTGCATATCCAAATAGCACAGCGATCTTAATCCACACCCACATACACCATGACCTCAGCTGCATGTAAAGACAAAATGTAATAATGGAAACTAGAGGTGCTGATGATCTGTGCTCAAGGATGTAATATAAAAGGCAATTTAATGGCCTAATCAGGGTAGAAAAATTGCGAACATTTGTTGAATTAAACTTCAACTTTCAATTTAGAAATATAGAAATGTAGAAAATAGGAGCATGACTCGGCATTTGGTCCTGGGATCCAGCTGCACCATATGATATGATCATGTTGGTTCATCCAACTCAGCACCATGTCCCTGCTTTCTCCCCATACCCTTTGATCCCTTTAGCCTAAGAACTGCATCTATTTCCTTCTGGAAAACATTCAATGTTTTGGCCTCAATCACTTTTTGTGGCAGAGAATTCCACAGGTTCACCTCCTCACCTCAGGCCTACCCCGTTTATCTAGAGTGTGAGCCTGGTTCTGGGCTTCCCACCCATTGGGAATATTCTTCCTGCATTCACCCTGTCTAGTCCTTTTAGACGTTTGGAGGGTTCTATGAGGACCCCTCACATTTTTCTATAAAATCCAGTGAATATGTTCCTAACCAATCTAGTCTCTCTTCATATATCAGTCCTGCCGTCCCAGGAATTAGTCTGGTAAACTTTTGTTGCACTCCCTCCATAGCAAACACATCCTGCCTCAGATAAGGAGACTAAAACTGTACAGTACTCCAGTTGTGATCTCACCAAGGCCCTGTGCAATTGCAGCAAGACATCCTTGCTCCTGTACTCAAATTCTCTTGTCTTGAAGACCAACACACTATTTGCCTTCTTTGCCACTTGTTATACCTGTTTGCTTACTTTCAGTGACTGGTGTACAAGGACAGGCAGCTCTCATTGCACCTCTCCCTTCCTCAATCTACTGCCATTTCGATAATAATTCATCTTCCTGGTTTTGCTGCAAAGGTGATAACTTCACATTTATCCACATTATCTTAATCTGCCATGCATTTGCCCACTTGCTCAACTTGTCTACATCCTTTTCACAGCTCACCCTCCCACCCAGCTTTGCGTCATCTACACGCATGGAGATATTACATTTTGTTCCCTCATTTAAATCATTATTATATAATGAATAGCTGAGGTCCCTGCTCTGAACCAGAAGGTCTAGGTTCTAGTCCCGCCTGCAAAAGATGTGCATAATATCCCGTTGTTGTGGTCCACATTGTGACAAACGAAGCAGGCAAGGCTAGGATGGAGGACCTCTTTGGGGATTATCTAGCACTAGGAACGAAATTAAGGAACAGGTCCTCGAGTGTTATAATGTCCATGTGCAAATTTGCTTAGGGATAAGAAAATTAGGGAAGTAAAAACGTGGCTAAGGGAGTGGTGTGGGAAAGAGGGGCTCCATTTCATGGGGCATTGGCATCAGTTTTGGAACCAGAAGGATCTGTACTGATGGGACGGTCTCCACCTGAACTGATCTAGAACCAGTGTTTTTAGATTAGATTACATTACATTACATTACAGTGTGGAAACAGGCCCTTCTAGTAAAAAGGATCAATAGGGTGGTCACTAGGATTTTAAACTAGTGATTCGGGGGGAAGGGAAAGGGAAAAAGACAGCAGTATAATTGTAAATAAAAAGATAAGCAGCAGGTTAACATGTGTTCAAGGCAGACTATGAAAGAAGAAAAAGGAAGGATAACTCAGGAGATATTATTAGAGATGTTGGAAATCATGAGGGTAAGAAAGATAGCATAAAGGCACTTTACCTGAATGCTTGTATTATTCGTAACAAGGTTGATGTGTTAGCGGCACAAATCATTGTGAATGAAAATGATTTAATAGCCATTACGGAGACATGGTTACAGGATGGTCATGACAGGGAATTAAATATCCAGGGGTATCAGACTATTCGGAAGGACAGACAGGAAGGTAAAGGGGGTGGTGTAGCTCTGATATTCAAGGATGACATCAGGGCGGTGCTGAGAGATGATATTGGTTCTATGGAGAATAAGGTTGAAACCATTTGGGTGGAAATTAGAAATCCTAAGAAGAAATATACACTGATAGGCATAGTCTTTAGGCCACCAAATAATAACATCACATTGGGGTGGGCAATAACAAAGAAATAACTAATGCCTGTAAAAATGGAACAGCAATTATCATGGGGGAATTTAATCTACATGTCGATTGGTTGAACCAGATCAGTCAGGGTAGCCTTGAGGAGGAGCTTGTTGAGTGTATCCATGATAGTTTTCTTGAACAATATGTAATGGAACCGACAAGGGAGAAAGCTATCCTAGATCTGGTCCTGTGTAATGAGACAGGAGTTAGGAATCCTCTTGGCAGGAGCAATCACAGTTTGGTTGAATTTCGAATATTGTTGGAGAGTGTGAAGATAAAATCCAATACCAGGGTCCTGGTAAACAAGGGATGCTACAATAGAATAAGGGACCACTTAGCTAAAGTAGATGGGAAACAAAGATTTTATGGTGGGACATTGACAAGCAGTGGAGGATTTTCAAAGCAATTTTTCGAAGTGCTCAGCAAAAGTATATTTCAGTGAAAAGGAAGGACTGTATGAAAAGGGGTAATCTGCCATGGGTGTCTAAGGAAATAAGGGAGGCAATTAAATTGAAAGAGAAGGGATACAATGTGGCCAAAAACAGCATGAAACTAGAAGATGCGAAAATTTTAAATGTCAACAGAAAGCCACAATAAAAGCTATGAATAAAAGTAAGATAGAACATGAGAAATAACTTGCACGGAATATAAAGACAGATAGCAAAAGTTTCTATAAATGCATGAAACGATAAAGTGTGGCTAAAGTAAACATTGGTCCTCTAGAGGATGAGAAGGGGCATTATATGGAATATGATGAAATGGCTGAGGCATTGAACAGGTACTTTGTATTGGTCTTCACAGTGGGGGATATTAATAACATCCTAGTAAGTGACAAAGAGACGAAGGTAGGTGTGGACCTAGAAACAATCATTATTACGGAAGAGATAGTGTTGGGCAAGCTAATGCAACTAAGGATAGACAAGTCTCCTGGCCCTGATGGAATGCATCCCTGGGTACTAAAAGAGATGGCAGGAGAAATAGCAAGTGCCCTGGTGGTAATTTTCCAAAATTTGCTGGACTCTGGGGCAGTTTTAGCAGATTGGAAAACAGCAAATGTGATGCCACTGTTTAAAAATGGAGGTAGACAAAAGATGGGAACTATAGACCAGTTAGCTGAACCTCTGCCATGGCGAAGATGCTTGAGTCTACTATCAAGGGAGAAACAGCAAGGCATCTTGATAGATATTGTCCTGTTGGGCAGATGCAGCATGGGTTCATGAAGGGCAGGTCTTCCTTAACAAATCTTTTGGAATTCTATGAAGACATTATGAGCAAGGTGGACAACAGGGTCCCAGTCATTGTGGTATACCTAGATTTCCAAAAGGCCTTTGACAAGGTGCTGCACAATGGGCTGCTGCATAAGATACATGGCATTGTGGTTAAGGTATTAGCGTGGAAAGAGGATTGTTGACTAACAGGAAGCAAGGAGTGGGGATAAATGAGTGCTATTCTGGCTGGCAATCAGTGACAAGTGGTGTGCCTCAGGGATCGGTGTTGGAACCACAATTATTTTCAATTGATATAGGTGATTTGGAGTTGGGGACCATGTACAGTGTGTCAAAGTTTGTAGATGACACTAAGATTAGTGGCAGAGCAAAGTGTGCAGACGGCTGTGAAACTTTGCAGAGGAACACAGATACATTGAGTGAGTCTGGCAGATGGAATACAATATTAATCCATTTTGATATGAGTAACAGTAAAAAGGATTATTACTTGAATGATAAAGATTTGCAGCATTCTGCTATGCAGAGGGACCTGGGTTTCCTTGTGTGAATCACAGAGGGTTGGTTTGCAGGTATAACAAGTAATTAGGAAGGCAAATGGAATTTTGTCCTTCATTGCCAAAGGGATTGAGTTTAAAAGAAGGCAGGTTATGTTACAGCTGTACAAGGTGAGGCTACACTTGGAGTACTGCGTGAAGTTTTGGTCTCTTTACTTGACAAAGGATGTACTGGCACTAGAGGCGGTGCAGAGAAGGTTCACTAGGTTATTCCAGAGTTGGGGGGGAGGGGTTGGCTTATGAGGAAAGACTGGGATTATATTCATTGGAATTCAGAAGAATGAGGGGGGATGTTATAGAAACATATAAAATTATGAAGGGAATAAATAAGATAGAAGTAGAGAGGATGTTTCCACTGGCAGGTGAAGCTAGGACAAGAGGGAGCCTCAAGAGTACTGCGTGAAGTTTTGGTCTCTTTACTTGACAAAGGATGTACTGGCACTAGAGGCGGTGCAGAGAAGGTTCACTAGGTTATTCCAGAGTTGGGGGGGAGGGGTTGGCTTATGAGGAAAGACTGGGATTATATTCATTGGAATTCAGAAGAATGAGGGGGGATGTTATAGAAACATATAAAATTATGAAGGGAATAAATAAGATAGAAGTAGAGAGGATGTTTCCACTGGCAGGTGAAGCTAGGACAAGAGGGCACAGCCTCAAGATTACAAGGAGCAGATTTAGGACTGAATTGAGAAGGAACTTCTTCACCCAGAGGATTGTAAATCTATGGAATTCCTTGCCCAATGAAGTAGTTGATGCTACTTCAGTAAACATTTTTAAAGCTAAGATAGACTTTTTTTGAACAATAAAGGAATTAAGGGCACAGTGAGAGTGCAGGTAAGTGGAGCTGAGTCCATGAAAGATCAGCCATGATCTTATTGAATGGTGGAGCAGGCTTGAAGGGCTGAACGACCCACTCCAGCTCCTAGTTCTTATGTTCTCATGTAATATGTGCCTGGACAGGCAGATTCAATGTATGTGCAATTAATCAGAAAAATATGAGTAACATTCTAACAGTGATCGTTCAGGTTAATGTTTCTTGAGTGACAGCAAAATACTGCAGATGCTGGAAATCTGAAATAAGAACAGAAAGTGCTGGAGATACTCAGCAGGTTTGACAACATCTGTGGAAATAAAAGCAACATTAACACTTCAAGTCCAGTATGACTTCCAAAGAAGAGTCACAATGGACTCAAAACATTAACTCTATTTCTCTCTTCACAGTTGTTGCCAAACCTGCTGAATTTCTCCAGAATTTTTTATTTTATTAATATTTCTCCAGTTAACTAGCTTTTCTCTTTTTAAATAGTGAAGACTGCATTTCTGATCATGTTATATCAGAATTCCCTCAATATAATTTTGTTTTACACAAAGTTTTCCTAAATCACAAAGTACCACTGTGTTGCAGAGAGTCATAGAGACCTACAGCACAGAAAAAGGTCCTTTGGCTCATTACATCTGTGCAAGTCAAAAACAAACACCTAAGTATTCTAATACCATTTTCCAGCATTTGACCAATAGCATTTCATGTCTTAGCCTCATAGACTTTGCAGTAGAAAGAAAGGAAAATAATTATTTGTTTCCTGGCATAAAACTTTACATTGATGCCTATTAATATCTGAACATATCTCCTTGGAGGATAGATTTTGCATCGTTTTTATCACAATTACACTTGATGGGCAAAAATGTAGAACATCTTTAGCCGCCACTTACTGCTACTTTTACAGCGATCACAATATAATGCTGACTTCATTTTCCGAACTCACCATCTGATTAACCCACATCCTGCTTCTCTTCATGACAACTAAATCTTGAGGTGATTATTTCGAACAAAAACCTTCAGCTGCTGTCAGATTAAGCTAGTTGGAGATCCTGCAGGCATGTTTTTCTTGGGGTAACTTGTGAGCTTTTAGATTAAAGGTTTTGAAAATACTTAATAGTTGCTACTGTAGGTACTTAACAATGGCTTTTTGTTCTCAGTTGTCTCTGGATGTGTGAGGCTGTGTGGAATTAGTGTTTGGAATTTCAAAGGATGGAGGTACTTTCTTTGAAACACGTAAGGTTCTGAAGGGACTTTATAGGTAGACGCTGAGGCTGGAATCTTCTGTTGTCACTGCTGGCGATTTTAAAGGAGGGAAGGAAATTTAATTGGGTGATGTGGTCTCACATCAGAACCCTGTTGCCTTGCAGACTCCAAGAAAATTAAATTCTGAGCAAGTAGGCCCATGCTTGACCTTTCTGCCCTAATGTCAACTGAGGCCTTTAAGTAACCAATTAAGGATGATTTAAAGACTCTCGTTAGGATTAGCCCAGTTACAGGTAGGCTAGGAAACCGAGACCATGGTGATATGGTCTCAGAGATAAAGGGTTGTTATATAGGGTGGAGATCAGTTGCAATTGCCTCATTTAGTAAGAAATTAAATTAGTAAGAAGTGATATAGGATCAGAAAGTGTAGAATCTGTGTGGATTGAGTCGAGGAACCACAACGGAATAAAATATCCTAATGGGAACTATTTACAGCCTGTTACCCAAAGGTCAGGATGTGGGGCAGAAAATAAATCAGGAGATAGAAAAGGCATGTATGAAAGGCATAATTATAATAATTATGAAGGACTTTCAATATGCATGTGGACTGGGAAAATCAGGTTGGTAGCAGATCACAACAAAAGAAATTTGTGGAATGTTTACATGGATAGGGTAAATAGACAAAGTCTTTTCGCTGGGGTCAGGGAGTCCAGAACTAAAGGGCATAGGTTTAGGGTGAGAGGGGAAAGATACAAAAGAGACCTAAGGGGCAACCTTTTCATGCAGCAGGTGGTTACATGTATGGAATAAGCTACCAGAGGAAGTGGTGGAGGCTGGTACAAGTGCAACATTTAAGAGGCATTTGGATGGGTATATGAATAGGAAGGGTTTGGAGGGATATGGGTCGGGTGCTGGCAGGTGGGACTAGATTGGATTGGGATATCTGGTCGGCCTGGACGGGTTGGACCGAAGGGTCTGTTTCTGTGCTGTACATCTTTATGACTCTATGACTCTAAGATGGTTTCTTCAAGTAGATTGTGGTAGAGCCCATTAGGGAATCGGGAATTCTGGGTTTGCTGATGAGTAATGAGGCAGACTTGATCAGGGAACTTAAGGTGAAGGGACCCCTCAGGGACTGTGACTGTAATATGATAGAATTCACCCTGCAGTTTGAGAAGTAGAAGCTGGAATCAGATATAACGGTATTACAATTGAGTAAAGGTAATGACAAAGACAGGCAGGGGTCACTGGCCAGAAGTGATTGGAAGGGAAGAGAGTCAAGCACAGCAGGTCAGGAATGATGAAGGGCTTTTGCCCAAAATGTCGATTTTTCCAGCTCCTCAGCTGCTGCCTGACCTGTTGTGCTTTTCCAGCACCACTCTAATCTTGACTCTGATCTCCAGCATCTGCAGTACCCACTTCTGCCTGATTGCAAGGGAAGCCTAGCAAGAAAGGCAGTGGAGCAGCAATGGCAGGAGTTTTGGAGAGTAAGTCAGGAGGCACATCAGAACTTTATCCCAAAAAAAAGAAGAAACATATTGGGTGAAGGATGAGGCAACCATGACTGACAAAGGAAGTCAGGGACGGCATAAAAGCAAAAGAAAAAGCATACAATGTGATGAAGATTAGTGGGAAGCCAGAGGATTGAGAAGCTTTTAAAAAGAACAACTATACACACAATACCAGGAGAGAAGATGAAATAAGGGGGTAAGCTAGCTAATAATATAAAGGAAGATTGCAAAAGTTTTTTTTAGATATCTAAATGGTAAGAGTGAAGCAAGACTTTGAACAGAAGGAAAATGAGGCTGGAGAAGTAGTAATGGGGGGAAAAGAAATAGTGGAGGAATCAAATAGGTGCGCTCCATCAGTTGCAACAGTGGAAGACATCTGTAGCATACCAGGCTTCAAGAGAATCCGGGGGCAGAGGTGAAAGTACTGGCCATCAGTAAGGAGACGGTGCTGGGAAAGCAGAACAGTCTGAAAATGAATAAATCATCCAATTAGGATGGATTATACCCCAAGGTTCTGAAGGAGATAGCTGAGGAAATTATGGAGACATTGCTGGTGATCCTTCAGGAATTCCTAGAGTGAGGAAGGGTCCTAGGAGAAGTGGAAAATGGCTCATGTAACACCCCTGTTTAAGAAGGGAGTAAGGTAGAAGACAGGAAACTATAAGTCGTTAGCCTAACTTTGAGGAGGTAATGAGTAAGTTAGACAAAAGAGAGCTAGTGGATGTAATCCATTTGAATTTCCAAAAGGTGCCACACAGGAGGCTGCTAAATAAGAGAGGAGTCCATAGTGTTAGGGGCAAGGTACTGGTATGGATATAGGATTGGCAGATAGGTAGAAGGCAGAGAGTGGGGATAAAGGTATCGTTTTCAGGATGGCAGCTGTTGACTAGTGGAGTTTCACAGGAGTCAGTGCTGGGACCACAACTACTCAGGTTAAAGTGTGGGCTGAGCTGGGCCAACACCTCTGGCAGCCAAAGGTTATTCTGTGTCTTTATTAGCGTGAGCAGGTTGTTAAGAAGTTTGATGACATGCTCAGTGCAGGCATTGCAGTAGATCGGAGATCCACTGGGTGTGAGTTCAACCACGAACCCTCCGGCCTTTGTCTCCTCCAGATCAATAGGCCAGTGAGCCCGCTTTACAACTCCAAGTATGGTGTAAACACTCAAGTTGATCTGAGATCTGCTGATGCCTGCTGGGTCTTCTCTAATAGGATCATCTGGAGTGACATCTGCACCAATGTACGAACAAAACATGGCTGGCTCTGAAAGCACTCTTTACATCTCCTCAGACAACCAAAAGTTAGTAACAGGAGCCATGAGTTCCTCTTGGAAGGCTTTCTGTCGCTCATAATCCTTGAACTGATTGCTCAGGGGAACCGGGAATTCCATTAAAGCACACTTCTCCAACTGTGTAAGCTGCTGTTCATCTTGCTGCAGACGCCTGACATGGACGCACAACATTTCAAACACCAGCATGATCAGTTCTGGGTGATCTCTGCACATCTTGTGAATTGACGAAGAAGCATGCCTACAAACATTTTTCACTGCTCTTGTTCTGGGCTGCTGTGGACTATGCCGATCAGGTGTCCTCACTAAGCTGGGCATTGACATGGTGTCCCCGGAGGAATCCGGGATCACCAGATCGGGTAAAGAAGGGTGAATTGGCCCAGGTTACATTGTTACCTTTTTGAGAACACGTAGTGCTGTGCCCGGTAGTTCTGCTGCTTTTAACTCTCTTAAAGGTATACCCACATCTTCATAACAATTGTATTGTCATCTGTAATCTGCACTTTCTGCATTCGCAACACATCACTTGTCCTTCCATCTCTAATAGATTAGATTAGATTACAGTGTGGAAACAGGCCCTTCGGCCCAACAAGTCCGCACCGACCCGCCGAAGCGAAACCCACCCATACCCCTACATTTTACCCCTTACCTAACACTACGGGCAATTTAGCATGGCCAATTCACCTGACCCTGCACATCTTTTGGACTGTGGGAGGAAACCGGAGCACCCGGAGGAAACCCACGCAGACACGGGGAGAACGTGCAAACTCCACACAGTCAGTCGCCTGAGGCGGGAATTGAACCCGGGTCTCAGGCGCTGTGAGGCAGCAGTGCTAACCACTGTGCCACCGTGCCGCCCACCAAATACGTGGTAATTCATGAGTAATTGTTAATTAATTAATTTATAATTAATACAGCCTACACCACCCAATAGGTTTTAGCACTGCCAACAAACTTTACAATACTGATGAAACAGTACAACAGTAAATAATTCTGACAAAACTTCTACTTTCTAACAGTAATACTGGTTTACCTGCTCTTTCTGCCTTTTAAAAAAAAAGTGGAAACTCAATTCTGGAGGCTTAAATATAGAGAAGCAGAAGAAAAAAAACTTCACCACACCCTTCACTGAACTCCCCACTTGACATACTTTATTGCAGCAAACCTTACTTAAGCTTAGCTTGCAGCTGAGTTGACAACAGCCAATCATTTAATCTACTGTTAAACAGTGACTTTTGTGGATCACATGGAAATACAGCATGTAATACAGGCAGTGACCATAAGGTGGTGCTAACATACCAAACTTGCTAATCTTTTACAAAGTTAAAAAAACACACAACACCAGGTTATAGCCCAACAGGCTTAATTGGAAGCACACTAGCTTTTGGAGTGCTGCTCCTTCATCACTATCATCTGATGAAGGAACGGCGCTCCGAATGCTAGTGTGCTTCCAATTAAACCTGTTGGACTATAACCTGGTGTTGTGTGATTTTTAACTTTCTACACCCCAGTCCAACACCGGCATCTCCAAATCATAATCTTTTACAAGCTTTCCTAATTTGGCACAATATAAACCTCCTTCATCAGGCAATCACCTGATGAAGGAGCAGCACTCTGAAAGATAGTGGGCTTCCAAATGAACCCATTGGACTATAACCTGGTGTTGTGTGATTTTTAACTTTGTACACACCAGTCCAACACCAGCATCTCCAAATCATGACCTCCTTTCTGGTATTCTAACTTTACATTAGAAACATTTGGAGACACAAACTACTCCCAGTCAGTCAATGCATAATTTTACAAACGTAATTCTTCTTAGTTGAGCATTCTTAAAAAAAGTTATAAATAAAACACAAGTAAATGTATCAAATTAAATTATAATGTTATTTTCTATGTATACAGTACTTCATATTGTTTCTCCATTGCTGAAAGCTACAGATATTTATATATATATATTCCTTCTGCAGCCCATCCTTGATGGATTCAAGCAGTGGAGTGATCATCTTCAGGGCTGTGTCCAGCCTGGACATAAGGCTGTAAGACATACGAGTAGAAGTAGGCCATTCAGCCCATCAAGTCTGCTCCACCATTTAATGAGTTCATGGGTGACCTGACAATCCTCAACTTCACTTTCCTGCCTTTTCCCCATAACCCTTAATTCATTTACTGGTTAAACATTTGCTTATTTTTGCCTTGAAAATACTTAATGACCCAGCCTCCACTGCCCCCGAGATAAAGAATTCCACAGATTCATTACCCTCCAGGAGAAGAAATTCCTTCTCATCTTTATATTAAATCAGCAACACATTATTCTATGATTATGGTTCTAGCCCTGGACTCTCCCACAAAGGGGAACATCTCCATATTGTGAAGCATGCTGGCTCAGTGGTTAGCACTGCTACCTCACAGTGCCAGTGCCAAATTCAGCTTTGTGGTGACCGTTTGTGTGGATTTTACACATTCACCCTATATCTGCGTGGTTTTCCTCCCACAGTATGTCAGGTTAGGTGGATTGGTCATGATGAATTGCCTATCATGTCCAGGAATATGCAAGCTAGGAGGATTAGCCATGGGAAAAGCAGGGTTACATGGATCGGGTAGCGGGGGTGGGTTGGGTAGGATGCTCTTCAGAGGGTCGGTATGGACTTGATGAGCCGAATGGCCTGTTCCACACTGTAGGGATTCCATGAGTCTTTGACCCAAAAACAGTATAGTGAAGAAAATGCGTAAGTTCTTTAAAAGGTCTGTGGAATCTGTAATTATTTTTGAGATTATTTGAAAGAAGTTTTATCAATTGCTTTTAATAAGCTTGTTTTCTACATGAGCTATGACAGTGAGATTTCCTCTTTAAATCTCATTATATTTAAAACTGTCCCTAAATTAATTTATGCTGAAATAGTAGTACTGAAAATTGATTGGAGCTTGCTGCCAAGTTGTTGGGCTTGTCTCAGTTGGGTAATGTGCACTGAAGGAAAAATATCCCAAGTTACTGTAGCAGGCAGATGGAGTGGAAAAGTAAGTTACAACCTGCTAGCCTTGAACACATTGACAGTGCCCTGATAAATGTGGTATCATTGAGGGGTGACAGTGGCTGTCTTTCTGTCTCTCTGGGTTTCGGGGTCAAATTTCCAAGTTGAGTAATACTGAAAAAAGAAGAAAAGCTATTGAAGCATTTCATCCTGGACTCAAGAGGACAGATGCAAGAATACCACAACGTACTTTGCATGAGAGAAAAGGATGGAAGAGCACAGCAGTTCAAGCAGCATCCAAGGAGCTTCGAAATCGACATGTCGGGCAAAAGCCCTTCATCAGGAATAAAGGCAGTGAGCCTGGAGTGTGGAGAGATAAGCTAGAGGAGGGTGGGGGTGGGG
>NC_057735.1:17899712-17934330 GCF_004010195.1 Chiloscyllium plagiosum
TGGCCTATCACCTTCATCCCCTCCCCCACTCACCTATTGTACCTATGCTACTTTCTCCCCACCCCCACCCTCCTCTAGCTTATCTCTCCACGCTCCAGGCTCACTGCCTTTATTCCTGATGAAGGGCTTTTGCCCGAAACATCGATTTCGAAGCTCCTTGGATGCTGCCTGAACTGCTGTGCTCTTCCAGCACCACTAATCCAGAATCTGGTATCTGCAGTCATTGTTTTTACCTCATGAGAGAAAAAGAGCTGATTGTTTGGAAAGGGGCCTCTGAATATTTAAAACATTGCCATGGAGAATGCACCAGTGAATGGATATTCTTAAGCTTTTGATTAAATGCAAAAAAAAATGCCAGTTCGCTCTGACTGGTTAGAGCAATGCCATCTATAGCAGTTCTCATTCCTGCTCTCCCTTTACAAATGGCCCTTGGACTTTGTACAGAACAAGTTTGCAGACACTGGATTTGGTTCAAGCACAAATTTGTTGCTTATATAAATAAAACCTTATTATCCTAAGGCAAAACCTCTAAGCTGGTTTAAATGGCACAGCACTTCAATTGCTTCAGCTAGTTTAAATCTCTGCATGAATTAAACTCAACTCCTTCCCCCCAACCCAAACCCACACAAAGTCAGCATGAAAATTATGCAAAACAAAGGTTTTACTGAAAAACTACTGGAAAAACTCAAGATTTCATAGTTCAGAACCAAATCTCCTGGATTTGGCTGTTATTCTTAAATTATCTGGAACACTTAGCCACAATATCTCTTGGTTTTAGCTGATACCATACAATGCTCCATGCAGTTGGTCCTTCTGGTAAGAACTGTAGGTCCACCAGCCAGGCTGAAGATTCCTGACCCTCTTCCTTGACTGCAGTGTCAAACCATTTGCTTCCATCCTTTTCATGATCCTGATCGAAATATGATAAAGTCATTTCCTGAGGTCATCCTGTTGTATGGTCTGAGTTTAATGTCCTTTTTGATCCTTCAAGTCTATTCTAGAAAGACTTACACAGTTCTGATGTTATTTCCCCAAAACACCCCAGAAACATGAATCCTCACAAGATATGGTACCCTTAGCTCTAAAGCTGATCTGTAGGAAAATGTTCCTCTTTCTCTATCATAGGAATAAATGGCTGTTCTCTGCAATCATTTGGATATGACAATGGCTCCGTTCATTTCTTAATTAGATTATGTGGTGATAGCTATCCTGTGGCATTGTTGTGATAATGTTTCAAATTCCAGATATAGAGTTGGACAGTCATACAGCGTAGAAACAGACCTTTCGGTCCAACCAATCCATGTCAATCATATTCCCAAACAAAACCAATCCCACCTGCCTTGCTTGGCTCATATCCCTCCTGCCTTGCTTATTCATGATTTTATTCAAATGTCTTTTAAACACTGTAATTGTACCTCTATTTACTACTTTTATTCCACATACAAACCACGCTCTGTGTAAAATCGTTGCCCCTCATGTCCTTTTTAATTCTCTCTCTTCTCACCTTAAAAATGTGACCCATATTTTTGAACTCCCCCACCTTAAGGGAAAGACCCTTGTAATTCACCTTATCTAAGTCCTTTATGATTTTAGAAACCTCTAAAGGTCACTGCTCAACCTCTTACACTCCAGTGAAAAAAGTTGCAGTCTTCCCAATCTGTTTTCATATAACAAATCCTCTATTTCTGGCAATATCCTGGTAAATCTATTCTAAACACTCTCCAGTTTAGTAATATCCTTCCTATAACAGGGTGACCAGAACTGAACACAGTACTACTGATGAGGTTTCACCAACATCTTGTACAACCTCAACACGATATCCCAACTCCTATGCTCAAAGGTCAGAGCAATGAAGGCAAGCATTCTAAGTGCCTTCTTAACCAACCTGTCTACCTGTAATGCAAATTTCAAAGAATTATGTACCTGAACCCAGGTCTTTCCGTTCTACAACATGGCCCAGTTGCTAAATTGGTTCTTAGTGTAAATCAAAGACCACCATTTTCAATTTTCAAAAATGCCCGATGTTCCTCAAGTAACCCTGGAAGGATATATTGTCTCAGATTTTTGAGCAACAGGTTAAGCTAGCATTTTGCCATGGATGTTGCCATTAGTGTAATAGACATCCTGCCTACCAGGCAAATGAGTAAATGGTGTATGAATTTCAGTGTCAGTGTGAAGCCAGATACTTAAGTTGTACATTCCAATATTAGTGATTTATATCACACAGCATTTCTCTTCAGGTCTTTGTAATAGACACAGTATTGACTGCCCTCAACTTACAAAAGTGATGACAGTATTTAACATAAGATGCAAGTCCATAATTGAAAACACCTACTGAATAAGTCTGAGGAGCTAAGAGATACACCAACAGCCAAAAAAATAGTATCAGATGGGCTTGCAATGGAATTCTTGCATCTGTCCAGATGAGTACAAAATGTAACATTTTGACAGCATGTCACTGTTTTATAGTGGCTATTTTATAAAGCACCTTTTTTTATGAATTGGTTAATTAATGAATGTTAGCATTTATGAAAATTTGAATTTGCACCTACCATCAGTGCTTGTCATCAAATTGTCTGATGGCATTTCTCAGCAACCGCATCAGTCCAGTTTGGCACCAATGTACCGATTATGTCTCAATCATGACAATATGCATTATGCCAGGACAACAGGACTGGGGCCCACAGTTGACATCTTCCAGGCAAGGTGCAGTGATTATAAGGAAAGGGTTAAAGAACTTATTCAGAAACTGATTTCCTGAAATTGAAGGTGATTCCCTCTTCAGCTCTCAACTCCTCACTTACACTTTTCTGAAATGATTGGAGATCTGTTAGCCTATTTTTAAAGGTGACTCTACCTTGGTTGCATGGACCATATACATCCAAAAAGCTGATACACACTATAATGCTTAATTGTGTTAAGGGCTTTAAACAAGTTAGTAAGTTTGCAGATGACACCAAAGTTGGAGGTGTAGTGCATAGCGAAGGAAGTTATCTCCGAGCACAACGGGATCTTGATCAGATGGACCAATGGGCTGGGGAGTGGCAGATGGAGTTTAATTCAGATAAATGTGAGGTGCTGCATTTTGAAAAGGCAAATCAGAGCAGGTTAATGGTAAGTTCCTGGGGAGTGTTGTTGAAGAAAGAGACCTTGGAGTGCAGGTTCATAGCTCCTTGAAAGTGGAATCGCAAGTAGACAGGAGAGTGAAGAAGGTGTTAGCTATGTTTTTCTGTATTGGTCAGCGCATTGAGTATAGGAGTTGGAAGGTCCTGTTGCAACTAACAGAACATTGATTTGGCCAGTTTTGGAATATTGTGTGCAATTCTGGTCTCCCTCCTATCGGAAGGATGTTGTGAAACTTGAAAAGGTTCAGAAAAGATTTATAACATTGATTCCAGGTTTGGAGGATTTGAGCTACAGGGAGAGGCTGAATAGGATAGGGCTGTTTTTCCTGGAGTGCCTGAGACTGAGGGGTGACCGCATAGAGGTTTATAAAATCTTGAAGGGCATGGATAGGATTATTGAAAAAGTATTTTCCCTGGGCGGGGCAGTCCAGAATTAGAGAGCATAGGTTTAGGGAGAAAGGGGAAAAATTTAAAAGGGATGGAAAGGGCAACTTTTTCATGCAGAGGATGATGCATGTATGGAATGAGCTGCCAGAGGAAGTGGTGGTGGCTGGTACAATTATAATATTTAAAAAGCATCTGGATGAGTATTTGAATAGGAATGGTTTAGAGGGATACGGGCCGGGTGCTGGACTAGATTAGGTTAGATATCTGGTCAGCATGGATGAGTTGGACCAAAGAGTCTGTTTCTGTGCTGTACATCTCTGTGGCTTTATGACTCTAAGTAGAAGTACAATTCAATATATTCAGAGAGCTAGCAGTTATTGAGTTAACTATGAAAATTTTTACCCAAATGTGCCAATATGAAAATTTCCTCCAACGTTTCAAATGTACATTAACAATGGGATAATCATTTTTCTATTTGTTCATCAGGATATTGGTATGGCTGGCTGGTCCAACATTTACTGGCCATCCCAAATTTGGCAGAGGGCAATTTAAGTTGTCAACATTGGCACCTTAACCACTACTGAAAATGATGTGAAAATTCTGAACCAATCTCTATATTGCAGCAATTTTGTTTCTAGAAGGACTTCTCTGTCTATGCTAAGGTCTTATTTACTCAAAGTGGCATTATTATCTGACACTGAAAATATGTACTTCTGGTGCAGTCAGGGAACTGATTGTAATATTTCTTCATGTATTAAGTGACACAGATCTGACTAAATGCTTCACAGCCTACAGTTAGCTACTGTTTGGATGATTAAGAAGATCAGAATGTACCAAATTCTCCACTGGCACGTGCACAAACAAGTGTGAGAGGAACGAGGGATAAAGGAGCTGAGTTCATCGCATCTGCTTCAAATGATCAATTCTTTTCTGAATGAAACACACATTTTTGCAGAAGTATAAATGTTTAGGAGCAGTAGTGGACCCAGTGGTACACAATTTACTGCGAATACAGTCCTTCTGGAAGTTCTGAATACAGACTGTTAACTTCTTTCAGATACAGCTTCACTCACACAGCACAGCACAGTTTGAAGGAAATTGTCCTATTTTTAACTTGCCAATTGTTCAACTTCCCTTAATATAACATGTTCAACATCATAAAGCATCCCAAGGCACTTCACAGAAACATTATCAGCCTCAGTGTGATATCTGCATTTTCTGAGGTCCATGTTCTTTTTTCTCTTTTATTGATAAGAAATAGCATGACAGACCCATTAGTTAAGTACAATACTCTGTTCCAGTTTGATTAATACACAAATCAATTGTTATAAATGATGTGCTTTTAATAGCTGGATCTCAATGGCAGCTGAATGTCGTTACATTATTCCTCGCTCATTGTCCTTGAGTGATCCTGGTTGCTCTTGATAATTACTGAGTAATGCAATGTAAATCATTGCAACCTGGCTGGAGTACAGAAGGTTGTATAAACAGTAAAGGTCTGTACTATGGGCTCATGCCCAGCTGTGTCACGATGCAGATGGAAAAGTCACCTCTGTGGCTCCCAGCCTTTCACTTTCCTATTGCAATAGTAGAAAATACATTTAAACCTTGTAAAATAGTCTGATCTTAGAGTAGAGTGAAAGGGCCGCTCAATATCGAGGGCTGAAGGGCCTGTACTGTGCTGTACTGTTCTATGTTCTATGTACTAAATGTGTATCTGTGTTGCAACAGGTTGTACTAACTGTATCCATCTTTGGCTCGAAATACCATGTCGATGATCCATCTCGTCCTCTTCCTGAGGTCTCCGGTCAATCAGATGCCAATCTTCAACCAATTTGATTAATTCCAAGTGACACAACCAACTAGGAAATGCTGATTGTGTTGGATACTATAAAGGCTATGGATCCTGACAACATTATGGCAATTGTACTAAAGAATTGAGCTCTAGAATATGCCATACCCCCCTAGCTAAACTGTTCCAATATAGCTACAACACTGGCATCTACCTAGCAAGAGGAATATTACCCAGGTTTGTCACGTGCAGAAAATACATGATAAATCCAACATGGTTATCCCATCAGTCTGCTCCCAAACATCAGAAAAGTCATAAAAGGGTTGTCGATTGGGCTAATGTCAGTGCTTGCAAAAGGTTAACCCATTGTGTCACTCAGTTTGGGTTCTGCTAGGACCACTTGGTTCCACACATCATTACAGCCTTGCTTCAAACATGGACAAAAGAGCTGAACTCCAAAGGTAAGGTGAGAGTGACTTCCTTGGCATCAAAGCACCTTTTGACAGGGCTTGGCATCAAGAAGCCTTAGCAAAACTGGAGTAAATGGGAACTGGGGAAAAGATCTTTGCTGGTTAAAGCCATACCTAGTGCATCGGAAGAATTATGTAGCTGTTGGAGGTCAGTCATTTCAACTTCAGGACATCTCTATAAGAGTTCCTAGAGGGAGTAGCTGAGGTCCAGCCATCTTCAACTGCTTCATCAATCATCTTTCCTCCAACATCAGGTCAAATTGGAGAGGTTTGTTGATGATTGCACAATGTTCAGCACTTTCATGATTCCTCAGATATTGAAGTGGTGAGAGGCAGCAAGACTTGGACAGCATCCAGCTTGGGCTGATAAGCAGCAAGTACCATTTTTACCACATGAGTGTCAGGCAATGACTATCTCCAGCAAGAAAGTTGCTCGGTCAAAGTCCTGGAACTCTCTTCCTAACAGAACTATGAGTGTCCCTATATACCAAGAACTACAGTGGTTCAAACAGGCAGCTTAGCACCACCTTTTACAGGGCAATTAGAGATGGGCAACATGGTGGCCTAGCCAGTAATGTCCACATCCCACAAATGGATTCAAAGATGGCGAAAGTGTGCCGTTTTGATAACCCTGTGGCTAAGTTGAACTTTTTTTCACTTCGGTCCATGCTCATTCCAGCAAAATAATACATGTACAGAAAGCCAAACTGAGCTTCTGAAATGACTAAAATACCAATTAAATTAAGGGATAGGGACAAAATATGTACATAAAAAGAGCAAAATTTGTTTTTAAAAATTGGCACTGCTAACATTTTGTTAAATTTACAATTTTATTAACAGAAGTTAACAAGGAATACACTTTAAGTAGCTGTGTGTGCTGCTGCTGTGTCAAAATTCTTTAAAGATGCAATGGCATATCTAATAGAATCCAGTTTGATGTTTATAACTATTCAAATACATTGAAGCACATCTAAGAATAGCTAAGAATAAAATATCTAACAATATCTAAGAAGAGGATATCTATCAACATTTAAAGCAGTTTTAATTTAAAGTCCCAAGCAGAAAAGCTGATATTTAGGAACCTAACTCCTCTCCCAGTTCACTGAAACAAAATCAATCTTGATCTTTCTTCAGACAAAATTGATGCATATGAAAAATAATATTTGGGCAAAATATGCATCCAGCAGTATAAAACTGAAATACAAGACCATTGTTATGAGATATAGCTTATGAATTCTCATATCTACAAATACATTAATGCTGATGGCTTACCATTAAATATACATTTGGGCAAGAAATGCAGATGTGCAGTCAGAAAATATCATCACATGATAAAAAGCCATTATGTTTTACTGCCTCAGCGATATATTTGCCTCTTCAGGAAGCCAAACACAATATTCTCATTCTTTGTCCCAATACAGATACTTCATCTTCATTCTCTGTGTACTCAGTGATTTGAATATAACTCTTACTAAAGGAAATGTAGGCCCAGAATTTCCTGTAATAGTGATTGTGGTGAATAGTTGCTTGTGCATGTTGAATTTTGTGGTGAATTCAGGCTGAAATACGGTTTTCCAATTAAAATATGCTGCAGTGAGTGTTGTGCCAAATTACCAGCAGCTCATTCAATGAAATTAAATCTAGTTTCTGGTGATTTGAACTGCATTACATAAGTCGTCCACTCCCACAGTCCAAAGATGTGCAGGTTAGGTGGACTGGCCATGCTAAATTGCCCATAGTGTTAGGTGCATTAGTCAGGGGTAAATACAAGATAGGGAGATAGAACATAGAACATAGAAAAGTACAGCACAGAACAGGCCCTTTGGCCCACAATGTTGCGCTGAGGTTTAATCCTAATGTAAAATATAATAACTTAACCTATGCACCCCTCAACTCACTGCTCTCCGTGTGCCTGTCCAGCAGTCACTTAAATGTCCCTAATGACTCTGCTTCCACCACCACCACTGACAACGCATTCCATGCATTCACAACTCTCTGCATAAAGACCTACCTCTTACATCTCCTCTATACCTTTCCCCTAATATCTTAAAACTATGACGCCTCGTACCCGTCAATCCTGCCCTGGGGAAGAGTCTCTGGCTATTGACTCTATCTATTTTTCTCATTATCTTGTACACCTCGATCAGGTCTCCTTTCTTCCTCCTTCTCTCCAGAGAGAAAAGTCTGAGTTTTTTCAACCTTTCTTCATAAGGCAAGCCCCCCAGTCCAGGCAGCATCCTGTAAACTTTCTTTGCACTGTCTCCAAAGCATCTGTATCTTCCCTATAGTCGGGCGAACAGAACTGGATACAATATTCCACGTGTGGTCTCACCAGGGACTTGTAGAGCTGGAGCAAAACCTCGCAGCTCTTAAACTTAATCCCCCTGTTAATGAAAGCCAAAACACCATATGCTTTCTTAACTACCCTATCCACTTGGGTGGCAATTTTGAGGGATCTATGTACTTGCACACCCAGATCCCTCTGTTCCTCCACGCTGCCAAGAATCCTGTCTTTAATCCTATATTCAGCATTCGAGTTCGACCTTCCAAAATACATCACTTCGCATTTATCCAGGTTAAACTCCATCTTCCATTTCTCAGCCCAGCTCTGCATCCTATTATGTTGCGCTGCAGCCTGCAATAGCCCTCGATACTATCAACGAGAGCTCCAACCCTATGTCATTGGCAAATTTACTAACCCACCCCTCAACCTCCTCATCCAAGTCATTTATAAAAACTACAAAGAGCAGAGGCCCAAATACAGAGCCTGCGGGACACAACTCAACACCGACCTCCAGGCAGAATACTTTCCATCTACAACCACTCTCTGCCTTCTGTCAGCCAACCAATTCTGAATCCAGATAGCCAAATCTCCATACTTCCTGACTTAATGAATGAGCCTACCATGGGGAACCTTATCAAATGCCTTGCTGAAGTCCACATACACCACATCCACTGCTCAACCGTCGTCGACCTGTCTTGTCACCTCCTCAAAGAACTCAATAAGATTTGTGAGGCATGACCTGCCCCTCACATAGCCATGCTAACTGCCTTTAATCACGGTATGCTTTGCCAAATAATCATAGATCCTATCCCTCAATTCTTTCCAAAACCTTGCTGACCACAGACATAAGACTGACTGGTCTGTAATTGCCAGGGATTTCCCTATTACCCTTCTTGAAAAGAGGAACAACATTTGCCTCCTTCAAATCCTCCGGTACGACTCCCGTGGAGAGTGAGAAGGCAAAGATCTTCACCAGCGGCTTAGCAACCTCCTTTCTCGCTTCCCGGAGCAGCCTAGGATAAATCTGGTCTGGCCTTGGGCACTTATCAATCTTAATGTTTTCCAAAATTTCCAGCACATCAACTTCATCAATCTTGATCTGTTCAAGCCTGTTTCCCAGCTCCTCAAAGTTCTCATTCACAACAAGGTCCCTTTCCTTAGAGAAAACTGAAGCAAAAAACTCAATTAGGGCTTCCCCTATCTGCTCAGACTCCATGCACAAGTTCCCTACGCTATCCCTGATCGGCCCTACCTTCTCCCTGAGCATTCTCTTAATGCGTTACTCTTCAGAGGGTCGGTGTGAACTTGTTGGGCTGAAGGGCTTGTTTCCATACGGTAGGGAATCTAATCTTTTTAATTTAATTTGCAACCCTCACATTCCTTTTTATATGAACTCATAAAACATTTCTTCCCAAACAAATGAAAATGTAGCCAATCTGCCTGCGAAAGAGGGATGATTATACATAGATCCTTCAGCATGTTCCTACAGGAGACATCATAGAAACAAATCATTGCAGTGACTTATATACGGTCACAGGAGAGTGAACAGCACTTCACAAGGAAAAGAAATGGATAGGATTTTCAAACATAGGAGGTTATAGGAAGGCACCTTTTTGATTGTGCAGAAGGGGGAATCTCAGAAACAAGGAAGATCAGGCATCTCCATTCAATAAAATAAACATTACTCTGTTGGTCACTACCTGAACAGTTTTTTTTCAAGCACCAGACTTGATAGTTCAGGCCTGACTGAAAAACTGAAAATAATTCAATTGTGTGAGCACTGGAACATTCGTCTGTGAAATGGCCAGAGGGGAGAATCTCTGTCCAGTTAATGATTGTGAAAGATTGACTCAAAGCTAAAGGGCCAGGAACCTCATCTAGTTACAGCAGGATGCTTTAAATAAGAGCAGGTACCCACATCATGGAAGTAACATCTCTCCTACATTTTAATATTTAAAAAGTGCCCTTAGCTGACAGGCCACCATTGTAAAAGGGGAAGAGCATCCACAAGTTGATGCGACAAAAGCCCTCCAGGCTTGGAATCCTGGCTCTTACCACTTCCAGGCACTTAACATTATTCTCTAATTCCTCCACAGACACTGAGGTTAACTAGAAAATCCCAACTGGTCTCTGACAAGAGACGTTTAGCAAACCCAATTGGTTACCTGTCACTTATGGGCATGTAGACCTGCGGATGACCCTTGATCCATCCTAGCTCTACAAAAATCACCCGAGGGTGAGATTATAGAACATTACAGCGCAGTACAGGCCCTTCGGCCCTCGGTGTTGCGCCAACCTGTCATACCAATCTGAAGCCCATCTAACCTACACTATTCCATGTACATCCATATGCTTGTCCAATGATGACTTAAATGTACTTAAAGTTGGCGAATTTACCACTGTTGCAGGCAAAGCATTCCATACCCTTACTACTCTCTGAGTAAAGAAACTACCTCTGACATCTGTCCTATATCTATCACCCCTCAATTTAAAGCTATGCCCCCTCATGCTCGCTGTCACCATTCTTGGAAAAAGGCTCTCCCTGTCCACCCTATCTAACCCTCTGATGGTGTCAGAAAACTGGCGTGCTGGCCAACATGAACTTTTGTGCTTACCCATCTCTGTACTCCCTCCATTGAGGACTAAAAGTCCTTGCCCAAGGTACACACATGAGATTCTTCAGCTCCACACTAGGAACAAATAGCTAATGTGACTTCCTATGACTATTCACATTTTTATTATTGGATTATCTTTCATGCGAACGGTTGGAATATGGCTAAAGAACCCAACTCTCTGCTGGAGATTAGAGTTGAAAAGTGTGATGCTGGGAAAGCACAGCAGGTTAGGCAACATCTGGGGAGCAGGAAAGTCGAAATTTTGGGCAAAAACCCTTCATCAGGAATGTGGGGTGGGGAAAGAGGGCTGAGAGATAAATAAAGCGGTGGGGTGAGGATGGGGGCGAGGGGAAGGTAGCTGGGAAGGCGATAGTAGATGTAGGTGGGAGGTGATAGTGATAGGTTAGAGGGGAGGATGGAGTGGATAGGTGGGAAGGAAGATGGACAGGTAGGACAGTACAAGAGGGCGGTGCTGAGTTGGAGGGTTGGACCCTGCTCCTCTGCCCTTGAATACCATCCCTCCAACCACAACAAGGATAGAACACATCCCAGTCCTCACCCTCCACCTCACTAATCTCCAGATACAGCACATTATCCTCTGCCATTTCTGCTACCTACAATCAGACCTCACCACCAGAGATATATTTCCCTCCCCACATCTATCAGCATTCCACAGAGACCACTTCTTCCCTGACTCCTTCGTTAGGTCCACCCCCACCACTGTCCCACCCTCCACACCCAGCACCTTCCCTTGCCACCACAAGAGGTGTAAATCTGTGCCCACACCTTCCCCTTCACTTCCAACCAAGGCCCAAAAGGATATTTTCACATTTGACAGAGATTTTCCTGCACATTCATACACCTCATCTACTGTGTTTGTTGCTATCGATGTGGTCTCCTCTACATTGGGGAGACAGGACACTACCTTGTGGAATGTTTCAGAACATCTGTGGGACACACACATCAAACAACCCCACTGCCCTGTGGCAGGCCACTTCAACTCCCCCTCCCACTCTACCAAGAACATGCAAGTCTTGGGCTTTCTCCACTGCCAAACACTAGCTACCTGATGCCTAGAGGAAGAACGCCTCATCTTTCGCCTTGGGACCCTCCAACCACACGTCATCAATGTCAACTTCACCAGTTTCCTATCTCCCCTCCCCCCACCTCATCCCAGATCCAACCCTCCAACTTGGCACTGCCCTCTTGAACTGTCCTACCTGTCCATCTTCCTTCCCAGCTATCCGCTCCACCCTCCACTCCAACCTATCACCATCACCCCTCACCTGCATCTACCAATCACCTTCCCAGCTGCCTTACCCCCCATCCCCACCCTTCTATTTATCTCTCAGCCCCATCTCTCCCCAACATTCCTGGTGAAGGGTGTACGCCTGAAACATCGACTCTCCTGTTCCTCGGATGCTGCCTACCTGCTGTGCTTTTCCAGTGACACACTTCTTCACTGAAGTGGAGCCTAAAGCTGCCCTTCTGACTCTGAGGTAGGAATGACCAAATTATTTCACTGGAAGTGACTCGGTACTTAGAGGTAACATTCTAGTCTTCACCTGATGTGGAATAAGAGCACTAGAGAATTCCACCAGAACGCTTCTGTTGCATCTCTGGATTAAATGGGAGGACCATTGAACAAGTGCTGCTGTCCTTCTTGAAATCAGCTTTACAACCTCAGGCGAAGTTAATTACAATGGATTGGACATTGTGTCCTCATGGATGAGAAGTTCCTCCCCTGTCAGGTCCTGTTTCCACAACTCCTAAATGACAAGTGTCCCAATGGAGGCCAGAGAAGATACTACAAAGACACTCTGAAGCTCTCTTTGAAGTGCAACAGCATTAACATTAATGACTGGGAGGAGCTTGCTACCAATCGCTCAAAATAGTTCATCAAAAACTTGTTCATTAAGCTGCATCAGGTTCTGAGACCAAACACCTCAATGATGAGGCAATGAACAAAGGAAAGGAAGCAAATTCTGCTCTCCAAGTCCTCTTACTTTCTGGGATATCTGGCCCATGCTTTTTTTATATTCCTTTGTGGACAAGCTGACAAGTATTTATTGCCTGCACCTAGCTGCCCTTCAACTGAGTGGCTTGTTTGTGATTCAGAGGCTAGTTAAGCATCAATCACATTTTTATGGATCTGGAGTCATATATAGGCCAACTAGGAGAGATGGCAAATTTCTTTCTCTGAAGGACATTAGTGAGTCAGATGGTTTTTTTTACCCCCAATAATTGACAATGGTTTCATTGTTATCATTAGACTCTTAATTCCAGATTTTTATTGAATTCAAATTCCCCCATTCCCTATCTAGGATTCAAACCCATCACCCCAGGACTTTAGCTGAGCTTCTGGATTAAGAGTCCAGCAATAATACCATAAGAATATCACCTCCCCAATTCCTCAATGTGCTCAAAGAGCTGCAGGTTGAAAATAATATGAATATAAAAATGTTTTTAAAATATGAAGACCCACTGCAGAAACTCACAACCTGAGTAGATATCATCCTCAAATCGAATGACAGTCAACAATGAGAATTGTTTTAAACTATTTTTTGTGGTTTTTGAAAGGACAAATGGATAAGCGCATTACAAAAGCAATCTGTGATCTGTGGGAAGGAGCAGTACATGCCTTTCACCATTCTGACTGAAGAATTGTGAAATTGTCAGCACATTCAGCATTCAAACTGATGCAAGAACATGGAAATGTTTCAAGAGAAATTACACAGCCCTGGGACCAAATTCCATGATTTTTGTGTGACATTTTTCTGATAAGCCCTGATTGAGAGAGATAAGACAAGGTTTCCTGTCTGACAACTGACCTATGGACAGGGTATTGAACAGAAAATCAAATACAATCTTCATGCCAACATTACTGTGCAATTCATGATTAACCAGTCTGCTTGCTTTGGTTGTTTACAGTATCTTACAAATCTCTTTTTAAATTAATTTCCTCCATTATCAGTTGATCAGAACATGCAATTTGTAATCATATGCAGTGCTTGTACTCATTTGGCCATTTGGTGTCATTAAATAAATACTTGAAGATTATTTTAGGTACCACTGTGAAGATATGTGACAATTATATATTCACAATAACCATGCAGCATAATACTTTTACAGTAACACAGTTTTCACTGACAAATTGCATTGGGTGAAACTGTCTGAGTGCATTGATATTGGTTGCCTTCCATCTTCCACTCTCCATATTCTTGAACTCATTCAAAACTCTGCTGTCAGAACCTAAATTATATCAATTCCCATCCAGCCAACACCCCAGTGCTCACTGATCGACATTGGTTCCCAGTCATACGATAACTCATGTTTTTATATTCAAATCCTCTGCCATTTTTATCCCTATAACTCCTTCAAACTCAACAATTCTAAAGAATCCCTTATTTGAAACACAACACCATTGGTAACAGTGCTTTCAGCAGCCTCGACTCTAAGATCTGAAGTTCGGTGCTTAAGCCTTTCTTTCTCTTTACTACTCTATCCTCCCCATGATATTCCTTAAAACCTCCTTTAACCAAACTTTTGGACAACTATTTCAATTTGTTGTTCAGAGTCAAATGCTGTTGAGTAATGCTCTTATTAAGACATTTTACTGATTTAACTGTTCAATATAAATGCAAGTTGCTTTTATCCTTCAGTTAAGATGCAACACACTGAAAGGCAACACTCTAACAAACTTACACTGTTTATGTACTTCATGTTATACAGGGAAGCAGTAGAAAGCCTGATAGATTCTTCTGACACATCAAAAGTTTTTCACAAGATCCTAGATGCTCTAAACTATGTGGCCATTTAACATATTCCTCAACCCCACCAGTTTGTTACTTGGATTGTTATTTTATGGATCCTGCAATTCTAAATAGGCCAACACTTCATAAAAGTTAGATGTGCCAACTGTGCAGATGCAAAGCTAATTATGATGTGTCGCATTCTTTCTTTGTGCTTCTACAATAACTATATCATGCAGAAATGTCCCAGATTGCTTAAAAAATATCAGAGTGAGTGCTCCCAAATGTGTACAGTTTGCACAGTCTGAGTACCTGGGTTTATCAGAGTGATTAAAATGTTGAGTTTTCATACTATGGTGATAAAAGCTTCAAACCTGCATGGCATTCTGTGCTGGCCTAGGTCACGTCCTTCCAGGACTTGCAGATTGAGCTTCCCCTACACCCTCTCACAATCCAATTTTGAATATTTGTTTTCTCTTTCAAATGGTTCCAGACCCCCACTTTATTGAGTGATCTCTGCTGGTTCCTCCTGGGAATTCCATTTCTTTAACTCTCATCTTCTGAGGAAATGTTAGTAGAACTTGCAGAAACTCTCACCATACATTCTTCTCATTTTTGTAAACCGTTGACACATTCTCAAAGCCCTTCTATTTCATAAGGTTTTCAGTCATTTCTTCTCACACCATGCAATTGGTTTTACCCTTTCCCTTTTGTATGTAGCACATTTGAGAAGTTGTGTGCATTAAAGATTCAGTGTCAAGGTGAATTATTCACCTTTCAGAGGAAACGTGAATCTGAAAGTCCTGCTTTTTAGACCTTTGCAAACATTACCAAAACCTTACTTTGAAAAACTGGAAAGTACTTCTTATTGTCCTGGTCAATACTAATTCCTCAACTGACATCTGAACAGACTATCTAGTTATGACCAAACTGCTGTTTGAGAGGCATGTGTGTAAGTTAGCTATAGTGTAACCTTCAGCGGTGAGAACACTTTTAAAGTTTATGTCACCATAGTCCTAGTGAACCATCGGGCTGCTCTCTCATTAAAGATGTTGTTTTCAGCTAAGGCTCACCATATGTCAAGCCAGGGGAGAGTTTGAGAAGGAGTTTTTCACAGTAACCTCAGCTGGGTGTGGGAATTTAAGCCACTCTGCATCACAAGCTAGCTGTCCAGCGAACCGAACTAACCAGCCCCTTTACTGCAAAAAAAAGTTGGGAAAGACCCTGTACAAATGAAAGTTCCTGTCATAGATTTAAAAATTCTTATAATAAATAAAATTCTGATTTTTATTGGAGATTATGATAAGAAATTGGCATTGTTTCAAAATTACCTCTGATAAAGTACAGCACAGTGGGCAAAAGTTGTAGCATTGAACATCAACTCCTCATAAACAATAATAATTTTATGTGTTGCTTACTTCTCCTTAGGATATAGACATTGTAGCGCGCAGCTCTGATGCAGTTTTATAAATTTAAATTACTTTATTAAAATGTTCTGTGAAAGGATAGAAAAAGTATAATAGCTGAAGAGCATGGGAAGCTGTCAACAAATACGTTTCTGATAACTCTACAGCAAACTTCATCTGACAGTATTCTATTGCTACAAATATTTGTTGCACAACTTTTCATGAAAGACTAGAAACCCATACTTCGTACAATTAGACAGACCAACTTGTAATATTTGATTTACAAAAAAATCAGTTTATTGAATGCAGAAGTGCACAAATGAAACACTGCACAACAGTATGTATTTATTTTTAAAAGCACACCATTCACAGATACCAGAATGATATAAACGCAGAAACACTGCTGCACAACAGCAAATGGCTAAATCTGCGAGCTCATTACCGAAACTGCCTCGGTTTGAGTTTGCAGCAAATAATGAATCTCAGTCACTGAAGGCTGCACTGCACCCCAGTCCCCATTTGCCCCCAGATTCAGGAGGCATGCTTCCTGTACGAGCCAGTCCTCACTTGCTGCCTTTGCGCTGCTTGCAGCTTCTTCTCCTCTTTGCTCAGCTTTCTGGGAAGAGCGCCATCCAGCGGCTGCTTCTCGTCCTCCCCGGATACCAACGGGGAGCAGACGGTCTCTACTAGTCCAATGACCACCCCAAAGAAAGCCAGCACCGAGCCCACCACGTAAAGTTTCACCATTTTCCTGTTGGGCTTTTGGCTCAGCATTTCTCTAGCGAAAGGTATCAACTCGTTCATGGTTTCCATAGTGGTTCCTGCCTAAAAAATTAAAACAAAAATGCATGAGCAACAATTGCAATTCATTTACTGTAATTATCCTAACAATTGACTGTGCGTGTCGCTATTTTAAAGAATCAGGCAATTACATTACAATGCTTTTGTATCATTTGCAAAATAATATTGCATCGGGGATGAGTAAGTAAAACCATACTTAACAATATGTAAATTGTATCTGTCTCTCAACCTATTTGAAATAAAGATATTCTTACCTGGATTATTTTCCTTATATCAGTTGATTGAAAGATGCAGTATTCCACGGGCTGGTCAACTTTGATTGAGCTCATGGACTCCAATCCGCACTGTGACAGAATATGGTGTGGGAGACGAAGCAACCACCCCGTGCCTTTTTATCCTTTTGACGCTCAGCAACGCCACGTTCAGCACGTCCCCCTCGCACGTACTGTGCCAGAGCACCAGCCAGTCTGCAGTCTGGTCACGTCCCTTCCACGCCAGCCACAAGCAGAATTGTCCAGCCCCCTTTTCACACAGAATCCCTAAATCCTGTGTACGAGCAGTAATCTTTCATTGAGCCAGAAGTGACCCTGAAGCGGACAGCTGAAACCACTGTCGGTTTTACACAAAGCAGATGGCTATCTGCACAATCTCAGTTTCAGTTGGTAACACCTCTCCTAAACTTATATCACGGAGTGCTCGCAGATTTATAATCCAATTTAGCCCAATTTGCTGTGGATTTCTGAATAACTCTTGTTCAGGGTCGGAAACGTTTGTGGCTTGACTGAAACAAAATTCTGCAGGCGCTGGTACTCAGAAATAAATACAGAAAATGCTGGTGATATTCAGCTGAGGAGGCTGCTGGAGAGAATCAGACCAGTGTGGGAAAATAAAAATATAAAATGTTTGAATAAGTGAAAGAGGGGAGGGCAGTGGAAGAGCAAAAGGAGGTGGCGAGGGCAGGAGAGATGAAATGACAAAGGTTTTGTGGTTCTGAGGCAGGGCCATTCAACCCAAAACCTTTAACTCTGATTTCTCTCCACAGAAGCTGCCAGATATGCTGAGCTTTTCCAGCAATTTCTGTTTTTGTTAAAGATTTTGTGGTAAATTAAAGAAACAAAAAAGTATGTCTAAATAATGTTGTAATATTTGGATTGCAGCGAAATGAAGGATCCAAAAAAGAAAATCAAACCAACAAGAAATGAGAACTGAAATGAAGGCAGAGGTCACGATCGCAAATTGTTCAATTCAATGCCCATACAGCTGTAGAATACAGAATTGAAAAATCAGATGTTGTTCCTTGAGTTAGTGTTGTGTTTTATTGGAACATTGACTTTCTTTCATACTGGCAAGTGAGGAGGACACTACCAATATGTTGCCCGATATGGAACGGCTATTAAGAAAGGTTGGCTAGGCTGGAACATTTTTTAACTGGAGCATAGGAGATTAAGAGGTGACTTTATAGAGGTTTATAAAGTCATGATTTGGAGGTGCCGGTGTTGGAATGGGGTGTACAAAGTTAAAAAATTACACAACACCAGGTTATAGTCCAACAGGTTTAAGTGGAAGCACACTAGCTTTCGGAGCACCGCTCCTTCTCCACAATCACCTGATGAAGGAGCGGCGCTCAGAGAGCTACTGTGCTTCCAATTAAACCTGTTGGACTATAACCTAATGTTGTGTGATTTTTAACCTTATAAAATCATGAGGGGTATAGATAGGGTTAATGATAGATGTCTTTGCTTTAGGATGGAAGATTTCAAGGGCGGGGGCACATTTTTAGGGTAAGAGGAAAGAGACTAAAAAAAGACAGAAGGCGCAATCATTTTACATAGATTCATGTTTGGAATGAATTTCCTAAGGAAGTCGTAGATCTAGGCACAATAACAATGTTTAAAAGACACTTGGATAAGGACATGAATAGAAAGGTTTGGTGGGATATGGGCCAGGAGCCGGCAGGTGGGACTAGTTTAGTTTGGGATTACGTTCGGCATGGACTGGTTGGATGGAAGGATCTGTTTCCATGCTGTCTCTATGACAGATGTTCAGGGCCATATTTATGGACTGTAAAGAAGTGTTCCCCAAAGCAGTCACGCTGTCTGTTCAGAAGCAGGATCACTGAGGCCAAAACTCTCCTTTCTCTCCACAGAGGCTGCCAGGTTTGCTGAGTTTCTCCAGCAATTTCTGTTTTGTTTTCGATCTTCAACATCTGTAGTTCTTTGTTTTATTACCCAGTCTGTGCCTGCTCTCTCCAATGTAAAGGCAGTGGGGGATAATTAAAAACAGATTTGCTGGTCAGCTTCACATTGCTGTTTGCTATGTGGACATTGGGTGCTCCATTACAGCAGTTAGTTCACTTCAAGGAAGTGTTTGAACGTTCAGGTGGTCACGAAAAGAGCTGTTCAAATGCAAACAGAATTTCACTAAAGTTTATTTTTGAAAACAGGTAATGAATTCTTCTGATCACAGTGAGAATGTAGGATGAGGCTGAAAATAAAGCAAACTGAGTGACTGTTCATTCACAACTCATCAGCTTCTGAAACACTCCATGTCAAAATGTGGCAAGACCTGATCAATATCCAGGCTGGGAGAAAGTGAGGACTGCAGATGCTGGAGATCAGAGTCAACAAGTGCAGCACTGGAAAAGCACAGCAGGTCAGGCAGCTTCCGAGGAGCAGGAGAGTCAATTTTTCAGGCATAGGAACTTCATCACATTCTTGATGAAGGGCTTATTGCCGAAACGTAGACTCTCCCACTCCTCGGATGCTGCTGGACCTGCTGTGCTTTTCCAGTGCCACACTTTTCACCAATATCCAGGCTTGGCCTGAAAAGTAGTAAGAAACATTGCATCTCACAAGTGCTAGGCAATGACAAGAGAAAATTTAACCCTCTCCCCTTGACATTCAGTGGTACTACCAATACCCCATTGTCAACATCTGACGGGTTGCGTTTGACCAGAAATTGAACTGGATTAGCCATATAAATAATATGGTTTCCAAAGTAGGTCAGAAGCGAAGAAACTTGTAGCAATTAATTCATTTTCCCTTTCCCCAAAGCCTGGCCATCAAGTGCAAGGCAAATGTCAAAAATATGTTGGCATATTCTCCACTTGCCTGGATGACAGTAACTCTAACAACAGTCAATAAGCTTGACACTATCTAGACAAAGCAGCCCACTTGATTAGCATGACATTTATAACCTTCAATGACCCAGTCCAAGCTCATCTGAGATAGTCTGGAAGAATCCCTTGAAATTCTAATCAAGATTACACTTCCATTAGGGTCATGGCCATCTCCTCCTCCTGCTCAGCCTTTTCCCCTATTTTCTTGAGCCCTCTGCAAAAAAAAATTGATAAATATGGAAGTAGTGAGTGAAAGTGAGTGAGTGTGGAAGGGTGAGTGAGTGAGTAGGGAGGGTGACGGTGAGTGACTTGGTGAGTGTGGGTGAGGGTAAGACTGAATGAATAGGTGAGGATGATTAAGGGTGTATGAGTGACAGGGTAGGGATGAGTGATTAAATGGGTGGTACTGTGTGAAACTGTGGGTGACCCATGCAGATTATCTGTCACCCAACTGGTTACTGTAAAGGTCTGGTGATATGTTCAGGCCCAAAGTTATGTTTAGTTACAAAGTTACTCATTTTTCTGGTTGCTCCTGGAATCCCTTGGTTGGAGGGTAATAGACAGATGTCTTTTTACTGGGTTCAATAGATATTTCTTTCTCAGATAGAGAAAATGTTTCTACCTTGGAGAGAATCCAAAGTGAAGGGCATTAAGTGTGATACAGTCACTAATAATTGTAATAAGGAAATCAGGAGAAACATCTTTGTGCAGTGTGGGTATGAAGGTGGAACTCTATACCACAGAGAATGATTAAAGCAGTAACTATGGATGCATTTAAGGGGAAACTAGGTTACATGGGGGGAAGGGGACTAGGATACATTGATATGATAAGCTGAACTAAGTCAGAAGGAGATTCACGTGCAGCCTAAAACAGGTATAGACCCTTCTATTGTAATTCTATGAAGTAGAACTTAATGTATTCCCGTTGAATGACTTCACTTCTAAATTCTGTGGTACTTCATCAAAGTGACCATTTTTCATGATATAGTAAATAGCAGCAAGCTGTTGTGGATTAGTTGCTGTACATTCAAATTCTGCCCTCACCTTCACCTATATGCTTGTACTTTTCAGCTAAGGTCTCTAAATATAGGCCAGGAACAGAAGCCCTGCTCAACCCTCACATCCCTTTCCCCTGGCATTAGATGCATTGAGATCAATTTATAACTGCAATGTCACCTTTGCTCAGATCAAGTAACGCTCAGAAATCAAAGTCTCTGAATTGGGATCATACTGATTGCATTGGCTTACCATCATGCAGCGTTTAGTCAATTAGCTGGAAATCCCATTCGGCTAAGTTATCTTACTTTGTAGTTAACAATATATTTTGGCAATCTATAACTTGTACTAATTTGACTTAAAATTTAGACAATTGCAAAATTGGCTTGTAACCAATCAAGTTACAATTTTATTGACATGTGTAATTGTGTGTCCTGGAACAACATGCACTAAGCTCAGTAAATAATAAATTACTGATCTTTTTTTACAAATGGTGAAACTATTATTTTTTTGTAAATAAGATTAACATTCTGCTGTACATTTGGAATCAATATCGATCATTCTTGTTCATCTACAGGCTGCCTACGTGAAAATGAACTCATTGAACCAAGAAGGGGGAGGAGAAGGAAGGAGACAGAAATGGCTACAACATCAACATATGTGCAGAGTATCAAATATGGACAGAGAGCAGTGACAGAAAGAGAGGTAATTTCCTAGCAAAACTTTCTGAACTAATTCACAGATCGAACGTTAGCTTCAAACAGATTAAGAACACAAGCCCCTTCCCTCCAATGCATATACTCAATCCATTTTAATCTTTAATTTTCAGAATAATCAGAATGCAGTAGTAGATTTATTGGCCACCAGTTCTAAGCACCAAATATACTCAAGTGTTTGAATTTTACATCACAGCAAGTGTCAAGGAGGGGTTTGGAGAGGTCAAATGCCCCTGAGGATAGAGTAGAAAGAGAATGATAGGAGGATAGAACCATAAGACCAGAAGATGTAGGAGCAGAAACAGACCATTCAGCCCATCAGGTCGGTCCCATCATTCAGTGAGATTATGGCTGATCTGATAATCCCGAAATGTACCTTCCTGCCCTATCCCCATCAACCTTGATTCCTTACTAATTAAAAATCAGCCTATCTCAGCCTTCAATACACTTGATGGCCCAGTCTTGACAAACCTTTTGTGGTAAAGAATTCTACAGATTCACTACAATCTGAGAGAAGCAAATCCTCCTCACCTCTGTCTTAAACGGTGAGCCCTATCTTAGATTATGCTCTCTGGTCCAAGACTCTCCCACAAAGCAAAACAACTTCTCCACATCTCAGCTGTCAAGCCCCCTAAGAATGTTTCAATGAAGTCTCCTCTCATTTTTCTAAGCGCAGGCCCAGCCTACTCAGTTTCTTCTCATCACACTTTGAATCAACCTGGTCAATCGCCTCTGGACTGCCACCAACATGTACTTTTATATCTTTTTCATATCTTTCCTTAGATAGTAAGGATACTAGGGATAAGGTTTTGTCGAGACTGTGGACAGGCAACAAAATTAGGGGAATCACCCAGGATATGGGGAAAGAAAGAGAATTTGTGAGTTGATTGGGGATTTAAGGTGGAATGTGAAAACAGTGGGAACTGAGTAAGGAAGGAAAGTGAAAATGGGATTAGACAGGGAGAGGAAGAATTAAAGGGTTAGAAGGAAATGGTGGAATAGAGATTGAGTAAAATAAGGAATCAGAGAGGGAGATGGTATGGAGAGAAGTAGAACTGGTGGTGATCAAATGTTGAGACCAGTCTTTTCTGCAGATCCTGAAACAATAATGGCAAGTAGGAGAAATGTCATGAAATGGGCAGCCATTAGAAAGGTGAGTGAAATCTGAGGATTTTCCTCCAGCTAAACCTGGACAGATTCATTCCACTGATGAATAAATAGGGACCAAAGGAGATGGACCATACCAAAGGAAAGAACAAAAGAGAAAGAGAGAAGTGAGACCATTGAACAGAATTAAAGGATGTAATAATCATAAGTGGCTATTGAGGTACAGTCTAGAACACCATTTAAAAGCATGGGAATACATATTTTAAAAAGAGGAATATAAAAGGCTTGAGGAAGAGAGTCAACACTAGCACCCTGTAGCTGAATGGTCTCCAGCTGTGCTATAATTTCAGTGATTCTGTGTGAACATTATTTTATTGAATCCAAGCCCAGGAAGTCTTTTATAAATGTTCATGCTAACTTCAGAGCAAGGTGTCCTGGGCAACAAGCTCACTGCAGTGTTCAGTGCTGGATGCTTTAATGTATGAAGTGCAAGTACAGATTGTTTAGATCCAGTTGTCACCTTCACATGGGGGTGACAGTCCAAATCAGTCTGCAATAGAGGGAAAGGGACACAGCCCTCTTTAAAAGTGGGAGTATTATCACAACTGTTGCATTGAGTAATTTTTGGCTGTACTTGAGGTGATCCTTTGTGAGCCCATAGGAGTGTTAAACATTACCAGTAAGATATTCCTAATGAATACCACTAAGATTTTGCCTGAAACGTCGATTTTCGTGCTCTTCAGATGCTGCCTGACCTGCTGTGTTTTTCCAGCACCACTATAATCTAGACTTATAGCTATTACCACCCAGTTACATGTTAACTATCAGTGAGTTAAAGTATTAAATGTTGATTATGAGGAATTATGTTGTTACTTGTTCACTTTTAGTTTCTGGTGTGATTTCGTTTGGTTGCTAATAGTTTTTGATGGAATCTTCTATCTCTGATTTTTCTTTGACAAATCTCTCCCAATCTTTGGTTTAGCTTCTCCTCTTCCCTGCTTTTAGTTTCCTTTCTTGTCAGTCTTCCAGTTCTCTGAATTTCCTGCACTAATGCTTACATGAAATCATTTGTAAAGACTCTCACTGCAAATGAACCCAACCTTTAAAAGGTCAACGCAACAACATTTCCAGATGTCACACGATAAGAAGTCACATGATTGAATACTATGTTGTCAGCATGCTAGATGATTGGCCATCATGTGACAGTGTGGTCAGATGACACATAGTCAAACCTTTAGAAATGCCTTCAGCTAGACAAGGTGCACAAATAGCAATCAGATCTAAATATAGGGATCTGGAGCTTGTACAGATTCAGGCAAAATGACATTTACAAAACTGGCCTGACTTTCATAGTCAATGATAAAGAAATGGTGCTTATAGCTTATTTTAGCTACAGCTAGCCACAAATGTTTCAGAAGCTTCTGCGCGTGTACTCAAAAATTATATTTTCAGGGCCAGAGAGGTTATTTTTGTAGTAATTAAGACATATTACAGCATTAAAACTTCACTTCACCTGAATGCAGCAGCCCTTTTTTTCTGATATGTTTGCTGGTTAAGTAAAATAGAATCACACCTTTATGTGGATTTCAATACTTGACTCTATTGCCAAGATACTATCAGATGACAGCTTATGGAGGAAAAGGCAAGTTATACAGGAATTTCTAGATTTCTGTATTTAACTCTGTGTGGACTCAGGAAGTTGTTGTTTTATTTACTCTTCAATAACGATGAGGGCTATTATCTCAGCCTTAGTCCTAATAAAAATCCAGGCAAGTTATGCAGCAAACATATTGAATTAAACAGCATCTGAATAACTTTAATTTTTTGCTTAGAGATTATCAAAAGAATATCCTGAAATAATTAGTGATACATGCTTTGTGAATCACATTTGTTATAATTGTATAAAAGATGTGGTAGAAACATACTTCTAACACAAAGTGGATGTATCCAAGTAAATGAATTGTAACAGATAGTACAAATGTTATAAAATCAGATGAATTTTGCTGTTGCCAAACATTTTTGTTGTTGTGTTTGATTCTCTGAAATTCAACACGTGCTTGGAAATGAAACTTAGCACCTAACCTCGATCTCATTGTTTACAGCAGTGAATGCCATTCATCATGGCTAGGTCAAGAATGTAAATAAACCCATTCACCTCAGTTCTTGAACAAAATCCAACTTGTGAATTTCACTTGTTTTCCTCAATTTCTTGCCATCCAGAATTACAACAGATGATATGGGTAGCACAGTAGTTAGCATAGCTGCCTCATGATGACAAGGACTGGGTGGGATGCTCTTCAGAGGGTTTGGCGCAGACTCAATGGGCTAAATTGCCTCTTCCAAACTGTAGGGATTCTAGATCTTGTGCTTCAGGAGGATCTGCTATTTGATGGCTGCTAAGGAACAAACCATACTTTTGGCTAGAAAATTCAACTCCATAATGTTCCTGCCATTGGAGCTATAGAAGTCAGAACAAATGAAAAGACCAGGCTCACTTGTGTATTCTGTGGTGTACACTATGCTAATGAGGCCATTAATGTGGTCACAATTTATATCTATCAGAAACATTAGGAGAGGGCAGATTGGGACATCATCCATAGTTGAAGTGGCACACATTCTGAAAACCTGGGCCTCCTGGTTTCCCTCTCCTCATGATTCTCAGCTTATGCTATAACATGGTAGTAGATTAGACGCTAGGCTGCAGAGGGGAAAACCATGTGTACAGGAGGAAGCCATATGTACCAAGGTTATTCCAGGAGCATGTTTCCTACCTCTACATCAGACAGAGCTATATCTGAGTTGCATGTGATTCAGCAGGAGGTGGTCACTGATCTGTGATGCATCTACATCCAAAGTACGGCAGAGACCAACAAGTTTACTATGGACTTCAATTTCCACTTTTTTCCTAAATTTGGAGCAGATAAGATCGCCAATATTTCATACTTAACTGCCAGTTATTATATAGGGAGGCGGCAGAAGTCCAATACACCAAGAGAGAGGACATAATTGTCTTTATTTTAACTACAGAGTTGTAGGAGGAGGGCACATAGTTTTGCCATGGTGGTGGGATTTCCAGTAGTTCAAGAAACCGTCAACTGCAAGCATGTGACTTTGTGGATGTGATACGTTCATGGAGAGAGGTACCAGAACTGCAAGAATTACCATTCCATCAAACGGTAGTCAGTACATCTGTGCATGGGACATCATGCTAGTGAAGATCTGCTATCTTGGCTGCAGTCATAACATGTAGGAGAAAGTGAGGACTGTAGATGCTGGAGATCAGAGCTGAAAAAAGTGTTGCTGGAAAAGCGCAGCAGGTCAGGCAGCATCCAAGGAGCAGGAGAATTGACGTTTCGGGCATGAGCCCTTCTTCAGGAATGAGGAAAGTGTGCCAAGCAAGCTAAGATAAAAGGTAGGGAGGAGGGACTTGGGGGAGGGGCATTGGAAATGCGATAGGTGGAAGGAGATTAAGGTGAGGGTGACCAACCCAATCACCCCGTGGCTCAACACTTCAACTCCCCCTCCCACTCCACCAAGGACATGCAGGTCCTTGGACTCCTCCATCGCCAGACTAACCTCCTTCCACCTATCGCATTTCCAACGCCCCTCCCCCAAGTTCCTCCTCCCTACCTTTTATCTTAGCCTGCTTGGCACACTTTCCTCATTCCTGAAGAAGGGCTCATGCCTGAAACATCAATTCTCCTGCTCCTTGGATGATGCCTGACCTGCTGCGCTTTTCCAGCAACACATTTTCAGCGAAATCATAACATCTTCATTCTGACGCAGTTAGTCACAGCTGTTGTACCACCATGACAAACCAAACATATAAAGCTGATCTATTTGTCCTTGTGCATTCCCTTAGTCCCTGCCTTGATCAAGTTAGAAAACAGAAAGATTTGTATTTATATATTATCTTTTATGACCTCACTACATCCCAAAACACTTTATAACCAATGAAGTACTTTTTGAAGCCATTTGTTATTGAATTGTAGGATCAGCATTGCTAATTTACGCAATGCACAATCTCTCAAACAGCAATGAGATAAATTACCAAGCAATTCATTCTCTTAGATAGTAATTGAGGAATAAATATTGGCTGGAACATCAGAGAGAATATCCTTCTATTCTGTGAATTGTACAATGGGATCTTTCACATCAAGCTGCAAGGGAAAATTCAAGCTTGATTTAATCTCCCATCCATCAGACAACAATTCTGACAGTGCAGGACTCCCTCAGTGCATACTAAGTTGTCAGATTTATTTTCTTTGTCCTGAACATTCAGCTAAGTTTTGGAAACAATAAAATGTAATGAATTTCAGTAAGCAAAAGCCTAACTTTTCATGAAGTATCAAAGCCACTACTTGCCTTGTTTCATTGATGAAAAATATTTTGATTCTTGTTCACTTTGGGCTACATTGGGCTCAATATTACAGGGAAATTAGTGAATTGAAAGCAGCTGCCCATGCTAATTATCCTCATACATTGTGTGTAACACTGGGATCATGATACTTAGAACCTACATATAAACAGAGCAATAAAAGGAAATAGTTTTTTAAAACAGTACTGGATTTTGTAGAAAATTAGAGTTTTGATCAACCAAGGAATAACATCCTCAGATTGATTTTAATTTCATATTCTTTTACAACCAAAATCTAATTCAATTTAATATCGTTGCTTAAATTTTCCTGACCCATTTAAACTGGGATGAAGCATTTCAGGAAAGACGTAATGAAATAGGTTAAAGTTCACACTTTTTATAAAATGGAATTTGATCCCCATCTCCACTATTTCATTTCCAGTGGTGAATTTCCATTCTCTATGATGGTGTAAATAAACCCAGTCACCCTCTGTATTCAGAATTGAGAACTTGGCAACGTGCCTAAGGCTTACATTTTGTGATTTGATACAATAACCCTAACTTACTGAAACAAAATCAGTTTCTTACTAAATTTGACAGAAAACTGTGTGTTTGGGGTGGCGGGGGTGTGGAAGGGGAAACTTTGACCTAACAATGTGATTGAATCTGGAAGCAATGAAGTTGCATAATTGAAGACTATTGGGAAGCCATCTGCAACCCAACAACTTCCAGACTGAATTACAGCATATTCAGATGTATGTAAGAAAGTCCCCTTGGGAGAGGCATGTTGCCAATTTAAATACATTAAAATTGCAATTAACTGCTCGTTTAACTGTGATTTATGAATGTACCTGGAATGTAAGGGTTTCCCAGTATTTCCTGGACCTTTGTCAGTGAAAGCAAGACAAGGAGACAGCAGGAATTGAGGGGGTAAGCAAATGGCACAAAATCCTCAATGTACTTTGACCTCAGCGACCTGTTTGGAGTGAAAGGCTTTTGCTCACAGGATGCTTTCAACAGCATGCTATCTGTGCTATGAAAGTCATTTCTGCTGCCTAGAGTTACATTTGTCTGACTGACATTTTCCATCTGTCAAACCTCTGGTCAGTTCAGGTGGCCCTGATGCAGCTTTACCTTGAACCTCAGATGAGGGGATGAATGAGCAGCAGCAAGAGAAGTAGCAGCAAGTTCCTCTTCATTGACTCACTGCTCCACAGCACAGAGGGGATGAGTGCAGACCCACAGTTTGTAGGAGGCATTGCCCCAAACACAGGGATTACAGCCGGAGGATCTGCTTCCTGGAGCTGTCTAATCAGCAGTGTCCCAGGAAGCTCCGGGGATTGCTGCCATTGAGGTCTCCTGGAAGAGTTCCCCCTATGGAGCAGCAGGAGAGAGTTGTAGAATTTTTCTATGCTACTCAATTGTGCGACTGATAGGTGACACCTACCTTAATTGCCAGGGCCAAGTATTATGTACATTTTGTAACTAATGAGGACAATCCGAATGAGTGGGTGCTCTGTTTTGCAGTCTTAATTGGTATCCCAGGGGTCAAGAGAATCATCTGCTGTATACACATGATAATCAAAGTGGTCCCAGATCATGCTGGAGCCTTCCTCCGTCACCAGGGCATCTACTTCTTCTATGTGCAGCTCATGTGTAACTACAAAAAGGTCATTGTGCATTTTGTACAAGATTCCCAAGGAGTGGTTATGTTGCTTTCATCCTCCATCAATCAAGCCCACCTGAGCCCTTCATATCTCAAAGCAGAGCTAGCATCCAGCTCCTTAAAAACAAGTGCAACTCACTGAAGACCTCTGTTAGCTCCAGTTAGGAATCCAGATAACAATGCCTAGGAGTTGCAACCAACATTATCTGACCTCAAGAGCCATCATCAAGCAAGCAGTTAGAATACAGAAGCAATAGCTTAGGTGTCAGGTCTGGGGCAGCTTTTCAAATGGTATTGTCTGTGATAGTACAGTGTGTTACAACAGCAAAGACTGGAGATTCAGGAGGAAGAACATATTACCTCTTAGAGAATAATTTACATCAGGAGCATGAAAAGGAACCAGATATGGTGAGACCACTAACAGTAGTGAACTAATCAGCCCCAGGATATCTGAAAAGGCTTAATCTACCATAGTTCAGTTAACTGAAGTAGTAGATTTTTCTTGCAGTCAAATTCTGAACCCAGGTGGCCCACTCAACTCCCAACACAAACAGTCCTGCAATTAACAAAGCCCTGTCACAAATATCAACTATTCATCATCAAATCTTATTTGATCAATCATCAAAACAATAAAAGTATTTGCCTACAGGCAAAATGGACAAAATGATGGCTATATTGTAGAAACAAATAATACCTACCAAAATTCTTTACCAACAACTGTATAAAGATAGCAGAACCCAGAGCAACATATGATACACTGAATGAGGAGTGAAGAAGTGAGAAATAGAAGCCTTTTTGAGCAGAATCCTCACTTTACTGTCCTCATTCTCCATTTTTCTCTCTCATTTCCAAGCAAACCACCCACTAGCCAAGAACTGTGAACATTATGTTGAATTTCAATGAGGTACTGAAGGCAAGGCCTTATTTTCCTTGGTCTTCTTCAAGATGGCAATGTCACAGTGTAACTGAGTTTAGGTGTAGCTCATCACTGGTCAGGGACAGCATGCAATGCCTGATTGCCGTGTCTAATGCTCCAAGTGGGAAGCCACTCTTTCCATGGACGTAGAAATCATTCTCAAAGCCCATGACATCAATTTGCTGATATTAGAGAGGACTCCTCCAACCTTACTTGAACTACACAGTGTGACCCCTCACATATTTTCTGCTGCTTCTCCTGAATTACCCCATTCATTGATATTCCCCCTGAGGCTCAGCACCTGCATTCCAGTTGGCAGGAGTGTCCTGCATCTTCCAATGAGGACTCTTCCCACTGACCCTGTCTCCACCATCTCTCTTGTTTAGGTGTGGTATGTGAGATGCCAAGTGAGAACACAACTATTTGTCTTGACAACTTCACTGAGGTTTGTGTATTTAAGCTGTTGGACAATCTGAGTTAATCCTGTGACAGAGTTCTCAGAGCGAATGACCTCACCTGAGGAGACTTTACCTGCTCCAGCACGCTGGGGCGGCACGGTAACTTAGTGGTTAGCACTATTGCCTCAGAGCAACAGGACCCCGGGTTCAATTCCCACCTCAGGCAGTTGTCTGTGTGGAATTTGCACATTTTCCTGGTGTCCACGTGGGTTTCCTCCGGGTGCTCTGGTTTCCTCCCATAATCCAAAAGAAGTGCAGGCCAGGTGAATTGGCCATGCTAAATTGCCCATTGTATTAGGTGCATTAGTGAGGGGTAAATGTAGGGAACTGGGTCTGGGTGGGTTACTCTTTAGAGGATCGGTGTGGACTTGTTGGGCCAAAGGGCCTGTTTCTATACTATAGAGAATCTAATCTTAATGGATACAAGGGAGGTAAAATAAATGGTTTAAAACTGTCAGTACAATATTGCACACATTATCATATTTGACTGGCTGCTAACATCCCGTCAACATGAGTAAGTGTGGTATGCCAGGTCACCCAATGGATAGGAGACCCCCATCTCTCTAGTGCCAGTGGTCAGGTATACCCAGCAACTGCTCCTCAGCAGTTGTTAGTTTGGAGAGTTAATTTTGTTTCTCTGTCCCTCTCTGGTGCTCTATGCTCTCTTCCCCAACAGAAGAAGAGGCCAATGCATCTTAGTAATGGCTGGCTTGGAGTGGGTCAATGGACAACATTTATTGAAGGATACATATGCCATTATATTAAGGTGAGAGCAAGTATCAGTGGTGCCTGTCAGATGGAAATGTGAGAAGCTGCTTGGACAGATATGGAAGGGTTCACCTGCAAGATAAGTTGATGTAAGGAGTGATATGCAGGCATAAGCATGGGAAGGCAGGGTTGTCAGAGTTAGACACAGAGTTTGTCAGAGTTGAATATGCCGTGATGCTCCTCTTTCTTGCCCTATTTGGTCATAAAACCATTTGCATCACTTCACTTGACAAATGTGGTGCCACAGTCCTGCCCCTAACCCTCTCTACAATCTCCAGCTCCATATTCCAGGGAAAAGAATCTTCCTGTGGACTCTTACAGATAAGAACTGTAGGGAGGAAGCACTGAAGACAACTTCTAACATTAGGAATTTCTAGTTACAGTTTCTTCTTCTGTTCAAACACACAGAGAATCCTTCAACTTTCATCCTAGCGGGTCCTAGTGAATACTTTACTGAAATACCCTCAACGGTTGTCATCACACTTGCTTACATTAATGGATCACAAATCCTGAAGATCAGTTGTGAATCTAATGTCTAGGTTAAAATACCACTGATAAGTACACTGCTGAAACATCTAGATTCCCATGTGCACCTGGCTCCCCCATTTCTGGTGCATTGACAAGTAAAATCTAGTCCATATTTCCAAAGTGACATATTTTAAATATTAACATTATGATGAAAGGATCAATATTAATACACCAGAGTTCTTGAAAATTTATTGTGCTTTGTATAATATTGCTTTGTATGTCTCAAAATAGATTAAATGCAAACAGAAAGTGCCACAAGGGGACTAAAAAAAAGTGAGGACTGCAGATGTTGGAGATCAGAGTCAAGAGTGTGGTGCTGGAAAAGCACAGCAGGTCAGGCAGCATCTGAAGAGCAGGAGAATCAACATTTCAGGCATAAGGGGACTAAGCCATGATTCATAAAGGAATAGGATAATGTTATATGGTAATACAGATTATTTGTAAAATTCAAAGTCTAAATATAATTCTAATTTATATGGTGTGAAATCTTTTAAGCAAGCTTATGCACTCGAACATATGGAACTAAGCAATTCAAGGGTTTGAGAATATCAAATCCATTAAAAATTTTCTAAAATATCTACGACAAAATCTGCTGTAAGTAATTACTTGAAATCATTGTTAACACTGAGCTGGTTTGGTTTATTTATTGTAGAAGGAAAAGACTGCCTGGAAAGGCAAGATTGGGAGTTGGTCCACAAATATCCCCATCCTCAACAGTGGGGGAACCCAGCACATTAGTGCAAAAGATAAAGATGAAACATTCACAGCAATCTTTAATCAGAAATGTCGAGTGGATGATCTACTGTGACCTCTGCAGCACACTTGCCTGTCTTTATCCAATTCAATTCACTCCACTTGATATCAAGAAATGTTAGATTCACTGGACAAAGCAAAGGTTATGACAAAATTCTTGCAATGGTACTAAAGCCTTGAGCTCTAAACTTGCACCCCTTGCCAAGCTTTTCCAGTACAGCTACAATATTGGCATCTACCTGACGATATGGAAAGTTGGCCAGATATACAAAAAGCAGGACAAATTCAATCTAATCAATTGCCTCCCAATTAGTTTACTCTTGATCATCACTAAAATGTAGGAAGGTGTTATCAACAGTGCTATGAAACAGCAATTGCTCAGCAATAATCTGTACTCCGATGCGCAGTGAATGCCAGAGCCGTTCACCTCCTGATCGCACTACCACCTAGGTCCAAACATTGTCAAAAGGCCTTAATTCCAGAGGTGCCCTTGACATCAAGGCTGTTAGGAGATAGATTGACAAAGTTGAGGCTCTTTGTTTTAGAGAATGAAGAAAGGAAATTTGAAAGAGGTATTCAACATCATGAGTCGGGACATAGCATTTAGGATGAAACTGTTCCTGTTGGCGGAAGGGTTAAGAACCAGAGGACAGCAAACTAAAGTGAATGATACAAGATCCAGAAGTGATATGAGGTAAAACCTTACTGCATAATGAATGGTTAGGGTCCTGAATGGCCTGCCTGAGAAGTTTGATTGATTTATTTATTTCTGAGGTGTAGGCTCTACTGGCAAAGCCAGCATTTAATGCCCATTCATACTTTCTTTTGAGACGGTGATGATGAGCTATCTTTTTGAACTATTGTAGTCCAACTGGAGTAGGTGCAACAATGGAGTTCTCAAAGAGATGGTTCTATCATTTTGATCCAACAACAGTGAAGGAACAGCATTAGATTTCCAAGTCAGGATGCTGTGTGACTTGGAAATGAACTTGCAGATGATGGTATTCCAATAATCTTTGGATCTTGTCCTACAAAATGGGAGATTGTTTATTTGGGAGGTGCAACCAAAGGATGTTTGGTAGTTCCTGCATTTGTTCTTATTGATGGTATGCATTGCTGCCAATATGCTGCTCACTGCTGCACCGGTTGCGGAGGGAGTGAATGTTTGAGGTGGTGAAAGTGTGTCATTCAAGTGGCTTGTTTGCCTTGGTTATGTTTAACTTCTTGAGTGTTGTGGAACCATGTATATACAGGCAAGTGGAAAGTATTCCACTACATGCTTCAAATCTACGTTTTAGACTGTATACAGGTTTTCGGGACCTCATTGTGAGGTTGTACAGGATATTGGTAAGGCCTCTTCTGGACTATATTGTGGGCAGTTCTGGTCACCCTATTATAGGAAGGATATTATTAAACTGGAGAGGGTTCAGAAAAGACATACCAGGATGTTGCTGGGAATGGAGGGTTTGAGACATAAAAATAGGCTAGAAAGACTGGGACCTTTTTCATTGGAATGTAAGAGGTTGAGAGGTGACTTTACAGAGATTTATAAAATCATGAGAAATTGTTCACTGAAAGAACAAGTTCAGCCAGGCAGAAAAGAGAGGTGGTGGATGGGGAATGTTCAGGCCTCTGGTTAGGGAAGAAGCAGGGAGATAGCAGACCATCCTGCTGGAGAATAGAGGTATAGAAAGTTAGGACATCCATGGTGCACAGGAGGCAGTTAGGGCCAGGGAACTGGAAATATGTCAATATGGTGGAGGGCATCAGAAGAATTGTGAATGTAGGTGGGCAAGGTCTGGACAAGCAGAGAGAGGATGCTGTCAAGATAGAACATAAAACATTACAGCACAGTACAGGCCCTTCGGCCCTCGATGTTGCGCCAACCTGTCATACCAATCCGAAGCCCATCTAACCTACACTATTCCATGTACATCCATATGCTTGTCCAATGGCGACTTAAATGTACTTAAAGTTGGCTAATCTACTACTGTTGCAGGCAAAGCATTCCATACCCTTACTACTCTCTGAGTAAAGAAACTACCTCTGACATCTGTCCTATATCTATCACCCCTCAATTTAAAGCTATGCCCCCTAGTGCTCGCTGTCACCATACTTGGAAAAAGGCTCTCCCTGTCCACCCTATCTAACCCTCTGATTATCTTATATGTCTCTATTAAGTCACCTCTCAACCTTCTTCTCTCTAACGAAAGCAGCCTCAAGTCCATCAGCCTTTCCTCATAAGACCTTCCCTCCATACCAGGCAACATCCTAGTAAATCTCCTCTGCACCCTTTCCAAAGCTTCCACATCCTTCTTATAATGCGGTGACCAGAACTGTACACAATACTCCAAGTGCGGCCGCACCAGAGTTTTGTACAGCTGTAGCATAATCTCCTGGTTCCGGAACTCGATCCCTCTATTACTTAAAGCTTAAACACTGTATGCCTTCTTAACAACCCTGTCAACCTGGGTGGCAGCTTTCAGGGATCTGTGTACCTGAACACCGAGATCTCTCTGCTCATCTACACTACCAAGAATCTTACCATTAGCCCAGTACTCTGCATTCCTGTTACTCCTTCCAAAGTGAATCACCTCACACTT
>NC_057735.1:17934512-17945990 GCF_004010195.1 Chiloscyllium plagiosum
CTGCCAGAGGAAGTGGTGGAGGCTGGTACAATTGCAACATTTAAGAGGCATTTGGATGGGTATATGAATAGGAAGGGTTTGGAGGGATACAGGGCAAGTGGGACGAGATTGGGTTAGGATATCTGGTCGGCATGGTCGGGTTGGGCCGAAGGGTCTGTTTCCGTGCTGCCTCACTCTTTAACCAGCTCCTCTCGATCGGCCTGACAAATTGTTTTTTCAAGGAATTCATCGAGCCAATCAGACCCCGTCTTTCAATCGCTTAGCAACCGCATCGTTTAACTCCGTCATGGCTGGCGTCTCGTGTTGGTCAGGACACAATGCAAGAGTGCTTAGTTTCAGCAACGTCAGCCGCAGTGGCAAAGGATACTGGTCAGTCCTGACCAGTCTGCCCTTCCTGAGTTCCTGGCGTAAGTGCAAGCGCTGCGTGGAGGAGGTGGTTCGAACCGCGGGTGTTTCCGGAGGGGCGAAGTGCCAATGGCTACTTACACCTGAGGGAACTTGGTGGCATATTGGATCTTCTGGGTCATGGAGTTGTTGTAACATCCCACACTCGAGCAGACCCCGTTCATTCCGTCGACGGTAGAGAAATTGTAGCCGGCGGTGGTGACAAAATACACAGGGACGCCCACTTCAAAGTATTTGTTCAAGGCCGCAAAGTAATCCAACATGTACGAGCCCTGGAGGGGGGAGGGGGGGGGGGGGGGGGGGGGGGGGGGGGGGGGGGGGGGGGGGTGTGCAGGAACAGACTGATACAATGAGACTATGGGGGCAGTCTGGTTTGTGGATTTTGGGAAAGAAGTAGAAGCCGGCTGTCTGAGGTAGGGAGACTATAAGGTTGGAGGCAGTGGGTGGAAGATCTCCAGTGATAATGAGATTGGTGACAGTCCTGGCAACAACGGCTTGATGTTTGGATGTGGGGTCATGATCCAGAGGACTGTGGGAAGAAGTGTCCAAGAGTTGAGCCTCCACAAGGTAAAGATCAGTGCGCCAGACTACAACAGCACTGACTTTGTTGGCAGGTTTGGTAACAAAGTTAGGGTTAGACCTGAGTACGAACAACAACAAATGCTGCTGATTACAGTGGGTCAGATAGCATCCATGGAGAGAGAGAGAACAAACTAATGTTTGGAGTCTAGATATGGTCTTGCTGCCTTTGGAGATAGGCTACTTCTGAGGAGTCATGAATGTTACTGAACATTACACAATCATTAGCGAACATACCCGCTTCTGAATTTATGCTGGAGGAAAGGTCAATGATGAAGCAGCTGAAGATGGCTACACCTATGATACTACACTGAGGAACTCTGCAGAGGTGTTCTGGAGCTTTATTGACTGATCTCCAACAACCATTTTCCTTTGCGCCTCGAATGACTGCCATCAGTGGAGAACTTTCTCTATGATTCCCACTGACGCCAGTTTTAGTCTAGCTGCTTAACCTCACACTCAATCAGCTGCTACCTTGGTGTTAAGGTCTGTCATTTTCACCTGAACTGGGAATTCAGCAATTGTCTGGAATCGAGTGCCCCGACAGGTTCAATCATAGTTTTCAAAAGAGAATTGAATAATTATCCTAAAAGGAAATATTTCTGAGTTGTACTGAAAAGCAAGGGTGTGGCACTAGCTAAGTAACCCTTGCAGAGAACTGACTTAGACTGAAGCAGAAAAGCTTCAGGCTCTCTTGTTACTAATAATTCTATGTTCACAGCAGCACAGAAATATTTAGAACACTTGCTAACACATGTCCACCCTTTATTCTAGAAACTCCGCCAGTTCCGAAAAAACACTGAGGAATATTTTCATCTTTCTTGCCTGGATGTCAATTATGGCCTTGATGTGCAGAATGCAGAGTTACATATTTTGTGCTGAAGCTGTTAGACTTAACTTACATTCATTTTAATTGCTGGGAGGTCAGGTGAGCTGAGCGCTAGCTTTCTAACCCCAAATATTGTTTAATTCCAGGTGAGAAAAGTTACAAACCAGTAGTTCCAATCTATATAAAATAATTTTCTAATTGCCACAAAATTGTAACTTTTGCTGAGGCTCTAATTCACCTTTTCACAACTCTGTGGAGAACAAATCTTCCAGTTTGTAATTTCTGATTGAAGGCTTGTTAACTTTGTATCAAGTAGATACTGACATTGAGAAGTATACTTTGTGTTACATAACCTTTCACCTACTTATTCTACCCCATGAGTAAATGTTTACTAATTGCCGAGTTTGTATTTCATGTAACTTGTTCCTAAAAATGCACTACATCTAAGTAAATTATTACTCTTATAAATCTACAATAAATGTGACTTGAAGCTGGTTTAGAGTTGTAAGTCCGAGTGTATATTACAGTTATCCAAATGTTTACTGCTCCATGGTTTGACTTCCTTGTAGAATAAACTTTCCCATGCAGCTGCCATGCAGCTCCATTACTCTCCCTCTCACTTTCACAAAGTTTTCTATACCTTGGTCCTACTCTCAGGTCTTTCCACCTCACCGTCCCACTCTCATAGAGGAGTTGTGACAATTTTTAAGCCTCAAAATGCAGTCACAGTCAGAAAACATTTGGGAAGCATTACGATCGAAAGATGTTTCTCTATCATGTCAAATAATAGACAAGTGTCTGTCTTTACCACTTTCAGTTTCAATGCATTTTAATCCTTGTGGAGTAACTGAAACACTTAATCTTTGCAAACCTCGTCACCCTGAAATATTCTCAACAGTATTTACAGTTTGGGAAAGTAGAATACAAGGGATCCTCGATTTAAGAATTCTCAACTTACAAACACTTATATTTACAAATTAGATCCCATGTTACTATCAGTTTTAAGGATGTGAATGTGAACATTCACTCGTATTTATAAATGGATATTTTACACTGTATTGTGTTCTGACTAGCGTACCAATCAATCTGCCAACGTATTCAAAGGCAGAACCCATTCCTAATTTGGGGACCTCCTGTACTGCAAATGCTGGCTTTTTAAAAAAAGTGCTCTCGGATGTGGGTGCCACTGGCTGGGCCCACATTTATTATCTATCCCTAATTTTCTTGGAAAAGGGAGTGGTGAGCAACCTTCCTGAACTGCTGCAGTCAATTGGGAATGGGAGGAGGTACAACAGTTCCAGGTTTGTGACCCACTGACAGTGAAGGGACAGTGATACAGTTCCAAGTTGAGACAGTGTGAGCCTCCATGCACCTGCTGCACTTTTCCTTCTTGGTGGCATGAGTTGCAGGTTTAGGATGTGCTATTGAAGGAGCCGTGGTGAGTTGCTGCAGTGCATTTTGTGAATATTTCTTGGTGATAGAGGGCGTGAAAGTTGAAGCTGATCGATAGGACAGAGAGCCAATAGAACCTATGATCTTCGTCAATCTTGGCCAGAGCATTCATTCAATTGGTGGTCAGATAATGGTTGAATCTTAATGTTGGCAGAGTGCTTAGCTATTTTTAGTTGGGATAAGAGTTAGGCTAGTATTATTTAACCCAGTACTCATGGGGCTAAAACGAAGCAAAAACAGCTCGGCTCATACTACCAATCTCTAACTTTCCAACCCTTGTACAGTGTGTGTGATTGATGTTAACTGGACCAGGCCTAGTTGTGATACACAGTGCGGTCAGCTGCAGGAATTTTCTGGATGGACATCTTGATTATTACTGGGATGGCTATAGAGAACAACAAAATTTCCGGACCAGTTTGTTATGGATCCATTTCTTGAACTGATGGAGTTTTTGTGGTGATAGTGCTGTCAGGAGCAGAACACCAGAATATAGAACCATATATAGAACCATAGAATCCCTACAGTGTGAAAGCAGGCCCATCGAGTCCACATTGACTTTCCAAAGAGCAGCTCACCCTGATCCTACCACTTGTCTATAACCTGCATTTCCTGTGGCTAATCCACCTAACCTGCACATCATTGAACTCTGGGAGGAAACTGGAGCACTCAAAGGAAACCCACACAGATATGGAGAGAATGTGCAAACTCCACACAGTCGCTCAAGGATGGAATTGAACCCGGGTCCCTGGTTTTGTGAGACAGTAGTGCTAACCACTGAGCCACCGTGCTGCCCTCAGTATTGCTGCCCTAAATATTGATCTAGCAATGATGATGCAATATCAGTATACAATAAGAAAGTGACTTGGAGTGGATCACAGAGATAATTATATTTCCCTAAGAATGATACTGGGGTGCTGCTAGTGTGAACAAGGGTTCAAGTTCCACCATAGTAGATGGAGGAACTTCAAATCATTTAATAACTCTGGAATGTAAGTTTAATCTTACTGATGGTACCATGAAGCTACGTTGGGATTGTTGAAAAATTCCATCTGGTTTAATAATGTTCTTTAGAGAAAGAAATCTGGTATCCTTCCCTGATCTGACCCTTCATGTGAATACAGACTCATAGCAATGAGAGTTACTCCTAACTGCTCTTGTAAGCCACTCAGTTCAAGGGCATTTAGGGATGGACAACAAAAACTGGCTTTGTTAATGATGCTGATATTCCATATGAAAATGAACGTAAAGATGGTGGGGGAGTATTCTCTCTGAAGGTGGTCTTTTGCAAATGGACCAATTTTGAAGTGGTTGATTTCGCACCCATGTGAGATTGTACACATTCTGAGTCAATTCCTCTAACGGAGCTGCAAAGTCGCCACTTTGCAATAATTAAACTGCATTAAAATGATCTTGTAAAATAATTCTGGACAGTACTCTCAATTCGATGGCTTTTGCGGCTGAGAATTTGTCTGTATCTGAGAAAAACAAGTGAAGGGGCCTCTTCCCTCAGTGCCACATCACAACAATCACACAGTTTCAGGATAAGGGTCACTCATAACCAGATCAAGTACAAGACCCTGACCCACTAGCAATCAGTTTAGTAAGCTTTATCTGTTTTGAACGTTCAACCAAAAATAGATCTGAACTTTGTCCTCCAACAGATGAGTGTCAAGATAAACAGTCAACAATTTTTTCTGAAATTATAGGAAATGCTGGTGATGGCCAGGATGATGAAATCAGTGCTGAGGAACTACAGTTTTAATTATGTTTGTCATCAGCCTCAGTGACATGCTTTAAACCATTAGCTCCACATTTGCCTAGACTCAAACTTACAACATGTATTCCTGCAGACTAAGGCTTTTACTGGAACACAAACCAGCAAATTGCCCTAAATTTGTGTCTACTCCTGCCATTTGAACAAGATACCTCCTATTCTGATCAAGTACAAGTTAAAGTTCAGCCCACATTTCATCCCAGATAGTATGCCACTCTTCTCAGTTAATGGTTTTAAAAACAGAAACACAATTTTGTTTTAACAATAGCTAGTTTAGGTAATGCCATTCTCCTATTCTGTGTATTGTGTTGCTATAGTCCCAGGTGACCATAGAATTGCTGTCCCATTATAGAGAGCTGACTGTTGATGATTTAATCTGAGGGCACCATGGCTCAGGCAAGGAGCAAAATTGAGGAGGTGGGACCCTTTATGGTAACCTCAGCTGGTACAGGAATTGAACTCATGCTGTTAACATCACAAACCAGTTGTCCAGTCAACTGAGCTAAATGACCACCATTTATAGTCCGTATATCTAAGGAGAATGGATAAATGAGATATTGTATTGGGACTGACCTCAGCTCTGTTACAAACATTATAGAACTATACAACTTATTTTTTATGTGAAAGTGAGTACTGCAGATGCTGCAGATTAGAACCAAGAGTGTGGTGCTGAAAAAGTACAGCCAGTCAGGCAGCATCTGAGGAGCAGGAAAATCAATATTTCGGTCCTGATGAAGGGCTTTTGCTCGAAACGTCAACTTATTTCTATGGTTCTATTTCTTTTCTATAGTTCAATTAAGCTGCAGGACCATGTGCAGAAATATGGGATTCAAGAGGGCATCTGGGTGTCTTTGGATTGACATAGACAAGATGGCCCCCTTTCATGCTGTATCATTTCTATGGCACTATGGTTCTTTGGTTCTATAACAGTTTTGTTTAAATGTAACTTTGAATCAATGACGAAGGATGTCAGAAGCTGGGAAACTGTAGTTTAGTTTGCCTAACATCTATCATGAGGGAGGGAGTAGAATCCATTATTATGGTTATAGTGAATACTTGGAAAATCACAAATCAGGAAATCAGGCAGAACTGAGGCTTTGAGAAAGGAAAACTAACTTTAACTAATTTATTTCTTCATGGACTAACATACAAAGTGGATAGAAGGAAACGAGTAGATATGGCATATTTGGATGCCCAAAAGGTGCCAAATCAAAAGTTGCTGCACAAGGTAAGAGCACATGGTGTAGGGGCCAAGGTATTATCATGGATAGAGGACTGGTTAGCTAACAAGAAGTATGAATAAATGAATCATTTTCAGGTTGGTAAGCAGCAAATAATGGAGATCCCACAGATCAATGCCATTTCCCTAACTATGTACAATCTTTATCAATGATTTGGATGAGGTGGCAGAATGTTTGATTGCTTAATTTACCAATTCCAACTAAAAGGTACAAAAGCAAATTGTCAAGTGGAGTAGAGATTCTGCAAAAGGCTATACACAGGTTAAATGAGTGAGCAGCAATTTGACAGATGGAGTATAATTTGGCTAGATGCGAACTTGTTCACTTTGGCAGAAAGAATAACACAAGCGATATGCTATTTACATGCAGAAAAGTCACAGACCTCAGTGATACTGATGAATCTGTGGTTCATGGTACATGAGTTACAAAAGTTAGTATGCAGCAAATTATTAGGAAGGTGAATGGAATGTGTCCATTTATTACAAGGGGAATGGAGCATAAGAGCAGGGAAGTTTTACTGCTGAAGTATATAGTGTTGATGATACCATATCTGGTGTACTCTTTATAGTTTTGGTCACCTTATTTGGAAAAAAATAATTGCATTAGAAGCTGTTGCAAGAATGTTCACTTCATTCATGCCTGGAATGAAGGACTTACATTAGGATGAACACTTGGACATAATTTAAACTGCAGTTTAAAAGATCTTATTGAAACGTCAAATCCTGTGGGGTGTGGAAAGAGTAGATTCCAGGAGGATATTTCCTCTTATGCAAGAGACTAAAATTAGGGGGCATAATTTAAGAATAAAGAAGGAGGAGGTTATCTGTTCTAAGAGGGTCATTAGAGAGTGGGGTTTTCTTCTCCAAAGGCGGTGGAGGCTGAGTTAGGTGCATTTGGATAGACAAGGGAGTCAATGGGTGACAGACGGGAAAGTGGAGCTAAGATCACATTCAGATCTGCCATGACGTATTGAATGATAAGGCAGGCTTGAAGGGACAAATGTTTTACTGCTGCACCTATATTGTTTTGTCTTGTTTCATTGCTGAATTTCATACTTATTTTTAAGCAGGAAAATTGAGGGATCTCCATTTGTTGATGGTAAAGGATTTACGAAGTACATCACACATTTCACTGTGTCTGCAGCACCAGAACAGTTTTAGCTTTGTCATTCAGTTGCCATTCTAACTTATTGCTTTGAGTTTTAATGCCACTGGGTCTTCACCCTTCACCTAGTTTGCTCAGTTCCGAACTATTGTGATTCATAATAGCCAAACATAAGTATCACTGAATCAACTTGAAGCATTACTAATAGTTGCCAAACTCACTTCCAGTAAGTGATCATAAAACACTTTTCTTCTCCAACTTCCTGCCTGCTCCCACTCCACATTCCCCATTTCTGCTTTTTCTCATTATGCAGAACAACACTCCATGAACAAAAAGTAATATTTGTCTTCTGTACAACGTAAATTGCCTGAAAGTCTTACATACTTCTCACACTTTTGCAATATATTCTTTTTTCCAATATGGCCTTTCTTGAGATTTTAATTTCAAAGTTGGTATTTTGTTGAAATTGTAGACAGATGGTGTTCGCTAATAAGTTATTGTGTAATACTAGATTCTTAGAGTAATGCCAAGCACACAGTTTGTGAATCAGTTATAAATTTATTTAATTTTGAACAGTTTTCATGCTAGTTTTCCAACTTGGCATTTCTGTAGGGAATTGCAATATTATATTGAGTAAAGAAACTTGGTTGGATGTCGGGAATGACAACAACAAATTACATGTAGTGATTTGAACATAAATGCTCTTCACAGAAGCATTATAAAATGAAATATGGCGCCACCTAAAGGAGAAAGGTAAAATAGAGACAGAGATATCCGGAAGGAACATTCAACTTTTGTTTGAGAATCTGACCATCACCCCATGATATTCAATAGTATTACTGACATTTAACTCCCCTGCCCCACTGTCAATATCCTGAGAATTACCTTTGACTAGAACCTGAACTTGTGGTATTGTGGAGAACATTTAACATCGTATGATGGGTAAAACAAACTGGACCAGTCATATATGTTCTTTAGCTACCAGGAACTCTGTGGTTAGTAGCTCAACTCCTCATTCCTTATTCACCATCTACAAGACAAGTCAGGAGTGGGATGGAATACTCCTCATTCACCTGGATGAGTGCAGTTCTAACAACACTCAGGACATTTGACACCACCCAGGACAAAGCGGCCAACTTTATTGGCACCCTGTCCACCTCCTTCAACATTTACCCTTTAGCATTCACAGTAGCAGCAGTGTGCTCCATCAGCAAAATGCACATCAACAACTCCCCACAGCTCCTTTGACAACACCTGCCAATTCTGCAACCTCTACCATGTAGAAGGGCACTCACTCGTGCGTTCTCCAAGCCATGCACCACCCTGACTTGATACTATATCACTGTTCTTTTACTGTTGCTGGGATAAATTCTTGGAACCGGTCTTCCTAGTAGCATTGCAGGTATATGGAAAATTCAAGGACTGCAGTGGTTCAAGGAGGCAGCTCACCACCATTGTCTCAATGTGAATTAGTATTGAGCAATTAAAATGCAGGTCTAGTCAGTGAACCCAATATCTGGCAAGTCTGAGAAGGGAGCTCAAACTGCCAAAATAAAGCTTTTCCATCTTATGCCAAGAGCTGCTCAGAACTGGAATACTGACCAGAACATAGAAGTCAAGTTTGCACACCTACCTCTGTTCAGAGGAAGGGCTATGGGACCCGAAACATTAACTCTGACTTCTCTCCACAGATGCTGGCAGACCTGCCAAGCTTTTCCAGCAATTTCTGTTTTTGTTAGCACACCAATGTGGGTTAGTATGACAGGCTTTAATATGTTCTTTTTATACATAGAAAAAGGTGAAATAAGAACATAAGAGCTAGGAGCAGGAGTAGGCAATCCAGTCCCTTGAGCTGAATGCCATTTAAGACAATCATAGCTGACTTCATCTGAGCCTCAACTCCACTTGCGTGCACACTCCCTTTAATCCTTCATCCCATTACTAATTTAAAATTTGTCTATTCAGTATTCAGGCATCCACCACACTCTGGGGTAGTGAATTCCACACATTCACAACCCTTTAAGTGATGTATCTCTTCCTCATCTCTGTTTTAAATCTGCTACACCTTAACCTTAAACTGTGACCTCACATCCTAAGTTGCCCCACAATGGGAATCATCATGTTTACTTTGCCAAACCTCCTTTCGCATATTACATTCTGAAATTAGAACTCATCTCATCCTTCTAAATGCTTGCAGGTATATGCCTAAACTGGTCAATCTTGTTAAAGGACAAACCTTTCATCTCTGGAATTAATTTAATGGAATGTTCAATTAATGTCTTCAAAACAAAATAGTTTATATAATTGGCAGTGGCCTTTGTCACATAGAAGAGGCAATGGCATTGTGGTATTGTGACTGGAGTTATAATCTCTCTGATTCACAATCCTTAGTTTTACAGATTAGTATAGATTTTGTAATCTGAAATTGTGACTGAATTCCAGGTTTTATATTGAAGTAGAGTCCTTTTGTTGTGTTCTTTCCCTTTTTGCTGGCTAATAGTTAGTTGATGTCCAGCATTTAGAGTAAGAGCATAACTTTACCTGCAATACAAGGGTGACTGGGGAAATAGTTCTTCAACTGTGACTTTTATTCCATGCTAATGCTCAGTCCCAGGCTGGTACACATGAGAACATTCAATCCTGCTAGCAAATTCCAGCAATGTTGAAACTTATGTTTAAACCGTTGTCCATACACATTCTTCAAAGGAAAAATCTCAAAATTTGACTGTAGCGTGCTGATTGAAACAAGGTCAGCTAGTTGGACCTCACAGAATATACCTCCCTAATTGGGGCTGTTAATTTGATCCAAACAGAGAGTTCTGGCTGACACATAAAAAAGTCAAGATTTACCGCAGTTAGGCGGTAGTGTGGGGGTTTAAAAAAAAGTCAAGATTAGAGTGGTGTTGGAAAAGCACAGCAGGTCAGGCAGCATTCGAGAAGCAGGAAAATCGACGTTTCGGGCAAAAGCCCTTCATCTGCCTAGTTGATTTTATCCTTTTTTATATGTCAGGGCAGGTTGAGTGTCAAAGATATTGAATGAAGCAGTACTACTGTCTGAATGAAGCAGTACTAAAGTCAAGGACTGTTCATGTTTAAATAAAGAGTGACTTGATGACAAGATACCAGCCTCTGTGGAGTTATTTCATACAGTCTGGGACATAATCTACAGGGGGTGGCTGTACAAGAAGGATGTATTGCACCAAACCTGGAAGGGGACTAATATACTGGCAGGGAAATTTGCGAGAGCGGCTCAGGAGGATTTAAACTAGTAAAGTTGGGGGGGTGATGGGACCCAGGAAGATAGTGAGGAAAGAGATCAAACTGAGACTGATACAGTTGAGAACAGAAGCGAGTCAAACAGTTAGGGCAGGCAGGGACAAGGTAGGACTAATAAATTAAACTGCATTTATTTCGATGCAAGGAGCCTAACAGGGAAGGCAGATGAACTCAGGGCATGGTTAGGAACATGGGACTGGGATATAATAGCAATTACAGAAACATGGCTCAGGGATGGGCAAGACTGGCAGCTTAATGTTCCAGGATACAAATGCTATAGAAAGGGGGGGTGGCATTTTTGATAAGGGACAGCATTACAGCTATGCTGAGGGAGGATATTCCCGGAAATACATCCGGGGAAGTTATTTGGGTGGAACTGAGAAATAAGAAAGTGATGGTAACCTTATTGGGATTGTATTATAGACCCCCTAATAGGGGATTTTAACTTTCCAAACATAGACTGGGATTGCCATAATGTTAAGGGTTTAAATGGAGTGGAATTTGTTAAGTGCGTACAAGTCAAGCTTCTGATTCAGTATGTGGATGTACCGACTAGAGAAGGTGCTAAACTTGACCTACTCTTGGGAAATAAGGCAGGGCAGGTGACTGAGGTGTCAGTGGGGGAGCACTTTGGGGCTAGCGACCATAATTCTATTAGATTTAAAATAATGATGAAAAGGATAGACCAGATCTAAAAGTTTAAGTTCTAAATTGGAGAAAGGCCAATTTAGGCAAGAACTTTCAAAAGCTGATTGGGGGCAGATGTTCGCAGATAAAGGGACGGCTGGAAAATGGGAAGCCTTCAGAAATGAGATAAC